>NC_090254.1:7943275-7945775 GCF_037325665.1 Littorina saxatilis | reverse complement strand
CCTCTGAGAAGCCATAACAGACTAAAAAGGGCTTAGAGATAAGCTCTAAATGTTTCATTCCTGTGTGAGTGGACTTCGCCTCCAAAGGTGATTATGGTGATTCGGCACTCGATTACATTCGGCGTCGTCAACATGAATGGGACTGGACATGATATGATCATGAATGGCATCATGGTCACTGAATCATTTTCGTGCTGTTCCCATTCCACGAATCTGGGAGGGACCTAAGCTTGGAGGATCCATGGTTCGGTTCATTCAAACGGGGGGTGGATGTGACAGGGAGACTACCGCCGCCCTTCACAGTAGACTCTGCAGAGTTGTGCGCCTTAGAAGTTGTGAGATATTTATAGCTCTTTATAGCTCGCAAAGCAACACCTGTGGATTGTAGAGTTCTGTTTGTGATATCGTAAATATTCTGCATCAAATTTGGTGGGCATATTCAGGTGGACCCCGGGCACAAACTGGTGGATAAAAACCGGCGAAGCCGGGTATTCCTCTAGTGTGTATATATATTTATAAACTATACATATTTGACTTTAAAGTTTGCAACGAAAGTTCGTGGTGCACGGCCGGAAAGTATTTTGTGAAGGAGCACGCCTTCATTTAATTTAAATCTTTCTTTTAATGGGAGAATCTTAAGTTTCTTATAATCATCAAATACAAGACTGGATTGTTTCAGTAAAATTAGTTTTAGCGCTCGCCTATGTAAACTATACAATGGTTTTAGAATATTAGCACTGGCAGAGTCCCAGATGGTCGAACAATAATCTGTGATGGTTTGTATATATGCGTTAAAGTATAATAACCTTGAGTGCTGATCTAGAAAGTGTTTAATTCTATTTAACTGATATATTTTTCTCGACATTGTTTTACATAACGACCGAACATGATGGGCCCAAGACAAATTATTATCGATATTTACTACCAAAACTTTATGATCTCCAACCTCCTTTATTGCGTCGTTACCAATTAATATGGAATGAGGATTGTTTCGTATGTTTTGTCTCTTTTGTCTTGTTGTTATTAACATGTATTTGGTCTTTTTAGGGTGAAGACTCATGTGGTTATACTCCGTCCAATGAATTAGATCATCTACACTGATCTGCAACGATGAATAAACTTTGTCTAATTTTTTATCAGTAGTGTGTAGGGTCGTATCGTCAGCAAAGAGTTCGCAGTCATCATTAATACTAAGAGGAAGATCATTAATATACAGGGAAAAGAGTAGTGGTCAAAGGACAGAACCCTGGGGAACCCCGTGTAACACAGGTCTTTTGCTGGATACGGTTGAATTAACGCAGACAGACTGCTCTCGCCCGGCTAAGAAAAAAGAGAGCAGGCATAAGGTTTGGGGTGACATTCTATATTCAACTAATTTTCTTAATAGTAATTCATGATTAATAACGTCGAAAGCTTTGGCAAATACGACGAATAGGACACTGGTCACAGAGTTGATTATTATTAATGCTACTAAGCCAACTTTCAAGAAGGTTTGTTAATGCTGTGTGGCACGAATGATTTTCTCTAAAACCTGACTGGTTGGAATGTATAAGATCGTATTTCTTCAAATGAGTGTGTAAATATGTGTTTTTCAAGTGGTTTTGATAAAACAGGAAGAATTGAGATTGGTCTGTAATTGGTGGGGTCAGAAGAACTACCTGATTTAAATAGCGGGATTACTTTCGCCTCCTTTAATTTGGTGGGAAAGTAGGATTTGTCAAGGCACAAATTATAAACATATGTAAGGGATTCTGCAATAAAAAGGGGCAGAGAGAGAGAGACAGACAGACAGACAGACAGACAGACAGACAGACAGACAGACAGACAGACAGACAGAGATAATGACAATGACAATGACAATGACAAATTCTTTATTAACGAGGGTAATGGCATAAGCAAACAGGTGCTTTTTTACATCCAACCCTCGCAGAGAGAGAGAGAGAGAGAGAGAGAGAGAGAGAGAGAGAGAGAGAGAGAGAGAGAGAGAGAGAGAGAGAGGGAGAGAGAGAGAGAGAGAGAGAGAGAGAGAGAGAGAGAGAGAGAGAGAGAGAGAGAGAGAGAGAGAGAGTTTGCGTATCCATGCATGTGTGTTCGTATGTGGGAATAAAGTGTACTTAATGTTTCTGCAGGTAGTGACTTTAAAACAAGTTTCAATGAATGCTAAACAGAATGTTCTGTCAGCTAGCTGATTTTGAACTATTGTTTTGTGTCAATGCTCCACAACGTGAAGACGCCCCACAATGATTTGTCATGATTATGTTATAGCTACGCTATGTGATAACGCACTGGTTAATTTTAGCCCTCTCGTCATGAAAAAAAATGTAAGATGGTCGATAAAGCAGTTTTTACTCCTCAAGCAGACGAACGGTATCAGGTACAGCCGTTCTGATGTCAGCTGTACAAAGACAGGGACTGATATCAATACTGGGCTGTGTTGTTTATCTACTATGTGTTACGTGCTTGCGTGCGTGTGTCTGTCTCTCTGTCTCTGTCTCTTCCT
>NC_090254.1:7918544-7943075 GCF_037325665.1 Littorina saxatilis | reverse complement strand
CAATAACTCCACAATACAAATCTGTCGCACAAGCCTTCGTCCAGGCTGGGGGATAGTCTGTCCATAGTAAATTGTACTCCGCCTGGTCAGCTAATGGACTAAATGACCACTCGCTTTCTAAAGCCTTCCCCACCTCTCATTTCCGGGTGCTGTTTTAATGTCTATTTTCTGGCCATTTTTGTTGTGTTGATTGGACGGTTTGGGCTGAACGAGATGGCTGGTGACATATTTTCGTCATTTATGTAGTACACCCTGTGTCTTATGTGTCTGAAAACACCTCCGCGCGGAGGGGTTTTGCAGCCAGCGCAGGGAAGATAAAGAGGGAACATTTTCTCGGCACGCGCGGCAGCAAGCAGGATGTCCCTAGACTGAGTAGTGTTCGGGTAAAAATCAGGTACTGCTTCGCCTGTTTGAGCATTTCAAGAACAGTATTCGAAGAAGGGAGGCAATGTGTTGGGATAGGTAGAACTACTGTACTATTCTTGGGCAATGATCGAGCCAGGTACTGTATGACTCATATGCGTTAAGATATGTATACAAGTACATGATTTATGAATGCAGGAATAAGCATGGACTCTTGTGTGCTCATGGCCATCCATCCTTCAGCCAAACTGCGCGTCTAACATAAAGGTTTTAAACAAAAAAGTTGAAAACAAAACGAAAAACAAAAACCACACACACAAACGAACAACAAAATCATCCTCAACTCTAATCCTCAAGTAGCATCTCCTCGCAACACCCTCCTCCCTGCCTACTCCCCCCCCCCCCCCCCCCCCCCCCCCCGAATCACCTTCCAGAAACCCGGTCCCAAACCGATCGTCGGCTGTCTTTTATTTTACTTTTTTGTATCCCCCAATAGTCCTGTGAAGCCGTGTCCAGTTACCCCGAGTCATCGGTCAGTGTCCAGAAGAGAAATTGTTCGGTCACTTCCCATTATTCTTTGGCCAGCCCCCAATGTTATCTTTTCTGACCGGTCGGCCAGGGCCTGGCTTGACCCCTGGTCAGTGGTCACTTTAGTTTCCCTCTGTCCTGTTTTTCTTTCCGATCGGATGATCGTCCCGCTGAAATCGCTGTAGGCCCCACTGGGAGGGATCGGGATAGAAATGGATATTTTGATTTTTTATAGGAGAGAACAAAATGGACACTGTGTGTATGGTGAGAATTGTGGTTGGAGGGAACGGGAATTGGGGGAGGCTTGGGGGGGGGGGGGGGGGGGAGGAGGGAGAGGGAAAGTCAGTCGGTGTGGGGAGTGAAAGGGGTAGGAGATATACATAAATACCACGCACGCACGCACGCACGAACGCACGTACACACACACACACACACACAAACACAAACACATGCACATACACACAAACACAACCACACAAACACACACACACACACACACACACACACACACACACACAAACACAAACACATGCACATACACACAAACACAACCACACAAACACACACACACACACACACACACACACACACACACAACCCTTTTCCTCTTCCAGAATAAAAAGGTGGATGGTGGTTGGCAGAGAAGATCCAGGAGGAATTAGAAAATAATGGGGTGTCACTTGTCAGTCTTAACTGCAGCGTATGACAATATTATATCACCATCGAATGAATCAAACAAACAAAAACCAACTCACACTTAAAGACCTTATTTAATTATAATTGTCTATTTCCATTGAAAACGGCGTATGGCTGCCTAAATGGCGGGGTAAAAAACGGTCATACACGTAAAATTCCACTTGTGCAAAAAACATGAGTGTACGTGGGAGTTTCAGCCCACGAACGCAGAAGAAGAAGAAGAAGAAGAAGACACCACTATAAGCCAAAGGCTTGTCCTTAACTTATACATTTATGATTAAATTCATGAATATATGTAAACAGAAACAACACATTCTTTGAACCAAACATATCAATGAGAATTTCAGAACAAGGCCTTACTTGTAAGTCAAAAGCAACTGGAACGTGACATATAGCAGCACGTGACCTCACCAGGTGGACAATGCTCACAGGTATTATTCGTGTGTTACTCATCCAGAAACTATCATTGCTGTTAAATGTGTCTCATGTTCACGGTCATAGGATAGTCCAGCTTCACCCATGCGTGGCGGCGAACATTCTCCGTTGATTGATGGACTGACAGTGTCACCGCCCACTTTGTCCGTACTCTCGCTGTTATCTTAGTCACTCATCCGTATTATTTGTTTCAATTCCTAAACACCTCCCCTCCATTTCTGCCATTATTTGTCTAAACTGTCGTCTGCTAACGTATTTCGTTATATCTTTTGTTAAAAAGGAGTACCTAAAACAAGACCCTGATATGTACGGACACAGAGGTGACTCATGTCTTGTTTTTCCTGTAAAAAGACCGTACCTTTTTTCTCACCTGTCAAGCAATGAATGCATCCACCCCTATTTTCTAAATGCAATCTTCCTTGTTTTTTTAATATTAAAAACAAAATTAAAAAAAGTCAGAGGTATGAAAACAACAGGAAGCATACAGCTATAGTGGTGTTCTCATCTACTTCAAATTCCAGGTTTTATTTTGTTTTGAAAGAAAATCTAAACTTGTCTTCGTGAATTTCGATGTGGTCATACCTTGCGGGTGTGGTCTTTGTCGTTGGTGTTATTGCTGCTAGGAAATGAAAAAATATGTACTGAACAGGTTGTTTCGATGTCTTGCGTCTTGCTTTTTTCTCTCTCGCCTTCTTTCATTTGTAAGTGCCGTATTACGCATGCATAAATTGCCTGTCTCCACTGATCATGTGATTGTTACGCCGCGTATATATGTATACTAAATGCCAGAAAAAGGTGCTTTTCACGTGCCACCCCCCCCCCCCCCTCACCTCCCACCCCCCCCCCCCCCACCTCCCACCACCCCCATCCACAAACCCACCTAACCACACACCCCCCCCCCCCCCCCCCCCCCCCAAAAGAAAAAAAAAGTCGGTTACACTGTAATATCTCATGAGATTAATCAATCAATCAATATGAGGCTTATATCGCGCGTATTCCGGGGGTACAGTTCTAAGCGCAGGAATTTTTTTTTAATTTTTTGTTTTATGCAATTTATATCGCGCACATATTCAAGGCGCAGGGATTTATTTATGCCGTGTGAGATGGAATTTTTTTACACAATACATCACGCATTCACATCGGCCAGCAGATCGCAGCCATTTCGGCGCATATCCTACCTTTCACGGCCTATTATTCCAAGTCACACGGGTATTTTGGTGGACATTTTTTATCTACGCCTATACAATTTTGCCAGGAAAGACCCTTTTGTCAATCGTGGGATCTTTAACGTGCACACCCCAATGTAGTGTACACGAAGGGACCTCGGTTTTTCGTCTCATCCGATTAGAGCGAGAGAGACAGAGACAGAGAACGAGAGAGAGGGAGAGAGAGAGAGAGAGAGAGAGAGAGAGAGAGAGAGAGAGAGAGAGAGAGAGAGAGAGAGAGAGAGAGAGCACTCCTTCGTTAGTGTGTGTGATTGCTTGTCTTTTCGCCTGTGGGTCTTTCCCTTCGATGATTATGTTAAGCTTCTGTGTGTGCGTGTCTTATCTGCTCCTGTTAACGCTTTAATCAAAAAGCAATACCTACTGACACGGATGTTCACGATCACCCATGACTAATCCTGAACGTGTATGTGACGACAGAAACAACACAACACAATCATCGTTACAATTAATCTCACTAACAAACAAAGATACATTCACCTACGAGGAATGCAAAACGGAAAACCCAGGGGTCATTTATGGTGGGGTCAGATGTCATATGCATATGTCATTGTCAGAAGGGGAGCAACTATGTTTTGTCTAGATTTGCGTCCCTTGATTTCATCTGACGTCAGGCTTAACAAGTGGGAGAAAAGGTTTGGTCTTTTTACAAGGAAAACGAAACATGCGTTATCTCCGTGCCCGTACAGTTATATCAGGCAGAGACATACATACATCTATGTCTCTGTATCAGGGTTGTGTTTTACTGGGGCTTTCCAGACCAGTCCTACTTTTGAAAATAACTAATGAGTTCGTTGTCATGCATGAAAAGTGTGTGTGTAGTACAACTGTTACTGCTTGTGCAATGCGAAAATGTAGAGTATTAACATTTCTCCGTCGCGATATAACCTTGAACAGTTGAAAACGACGTTAAACACAAAATAAAGAAAGAAAGAAAGAATTAACATTTCTCCACTCGCAACTGGACACGCGTACTTTGCGATCACCAGGTGCACGAAAAAGACAGATACGATACGATAGCATTAATACAATTACAAGTGTGTGTGTGTGTGTGTGTGTGTGTGTGTGTGTGTGTATGTGTGTGTGTGTGTGTGTGTGTGTGTGTGTGTGTGTGTGTGTGTGTGTGTGTGTGTGTGTGTGTGTGTGTTGTGGTTTTTTGTTTTACTCTAAGCCTGGTACTGTTTTCAGTTTTGAAATACGCTAAAAAAAAATGCAACCGGCCCGTTTAATCAAAAAAGCAATGTTAACAACAAACTTGGTGCCTGTAATCTGTCATTTGTTACTTCGTCGATTAATCGAATAACATATTACTCGATTTGCTTCCTTAAACGACACCAACTTGGTTCTCAAATATAAAACCAGCAATAACAGATCCAAGGCGTGGAAACCCTTAATTGGAGATATCTTATCATCCGCATTAGTGAGTGGAATGGGTCTCCAGTTACTTAAAATATCTCAGAGTAAATACTTTCTTTTTTTAAATTAAGGATATCGTCGACTTTTATTTCTAAATAGGATACATAAGTCTCCTCATCATCATAAACCTGGCTGTGAGCCCGTCCAACCTCGACAAAGATATATTTCTTAAAAATTGTACATGTTGTGCTCGACCAATTTCTTCAAATTGATATCACTTTCCAACTCGTTTGCTTTTGTTTTTCTAGGGCGCTTTGGTTATATTGCGTTATTCTGGAGCTAAGGCCAAAAAAAAAATAGGTGTGGTTACGGTAACATAGCCAAAAAAAATAGGGTAGGTAGGTAGGCAATCACTTTTTTTTTTTTAAACTTTTTTTTTCTATTGTGTACAAATTAAACCTACTTGACAGGGAAATAAGTGTGCGACTCGGGCGCTTTCGCTTTCATTGCGTTTTTTGCACTCGTTGTTTTTTTGTTGTTGTTTGTTTTGCTGTGACAAATGTAATAAAAAGTTATAGGATCGGCCCCTAAAAATAGGGTAGGTCGGGTTACCGTAACCACACCTATTTTTTTTTAGGCCTAACATATGCTTTACCGCGTCATTGTTGTAAAAGGTTGCCCTCAGAAAATGTCGCATGCATGTCCATTCATTTGGTTTGAATGGAATACGCTAGGTTGTAGGTCTTCTTTTGGCAGACAGTGACACTTTAACTCAACTCAACTCAACTCAAATTTTATTGGCTTCAATTTTCACATAGAAGAATTTGTCTTGCGCTTGGGATTAAGACATAGGCAGAAAGTAAGAGTATAACATATAAAAACAGCATTCATATCACATTTCATGTATCACACACAGTAAAAGTTTAAACTAAAAGTTATTTGTGTAGCTCGAGGGAGGAGGACGGATTCGAAGAACAAAATCATCAGTTCACTATACTATGCTTCAGGAACGACTGTATCAAACCCGACCTACACTGTCAGCTCCACAAATCCCTCCTCGGTCCTACGTCTTAAAAAAAGCACACTCCTTCTCGTGAAATGAGTTGCTCACCATCTCAGATGTGTCCAGGGTGTTTCATGGGATACAACCACCCTTCCACTTTGTCGCATTCCCATGGGATACAACCACCCTTCCATTTTGTCGCATTCCCATGGGATACAACCACCCTTCCACTTTGTCGCATTCCCATGGGATACAACCACCCTTCCACTTTGTCGCATTCCCATGGGATACAACCACCCTTCCACTTTGTCGCATTCCCATGGGATACAACCACCCTTCCACTTTGTCGCATTCCAAATATCAACATCCTGACGGCTTGCTGTGGTGAGCTAAACTTTATTGTGATGAATACATTTCTTCAAAAAGCCTCTACTAGCTTTTACGGAATTAATTCATCCCAACACCCAGGCACTTTTGGTATATAACCAAGTGAAGGGATGGTCTTATCACATGTAAAAGTCCGTCCATGTCTGAGACCGTGATTCGAAATGTTTTCACAGGAAGGAATGTGCCTTTAACTTACAAACACCGGACTGGGCATGCCCATGCCTCCACACAATTGAGTGGACACTTGGACCTGTTAGAAAATTGGCCACTTGCGTTTCTTCTCACGTTTTGGGGAAACTCCACCCGGATTTGTAGAGCCGTCTGCAACTCTAGAAACGGTCAAAACGTCTGACCTCAATGATCGAAGACCAGTAGATCTTCCTGTCCAGTTATTCCGCCTCCTCGCCTCTTTACGATTCCTCGTCTGAGCTTGCTAACTTAGTTGTTGATTCTTTTCGTTGATTAGCTAGGAGTGAAGGGGGTGGGTGAAGGGGGGGGGGGGTTGTGGTGCGGGTGGTACACAAATTGATGAGAGTGATGTTTGAGTCATGACCTGGGTTCTTGTCCTGACATGACTGCATGATACTCAGGACTAACCGGCGTGTGTTCGGGAATACTCTAACTTTGTTAAAGGGAGGTAACTTTGTACTCCTTGACAAAGTTTGATGGTGGTGACTCAGACCTTGGTCTTTTGCGTTCATGTTTTCTTCAAAAACCAAAGTGACTTTCGTCAGTGACGGTCAAACTCACTGAACTGCTTGGGGAGGGGGAGGAGGGGGGGATCTGTGAAATAAAACAGTCATTAAAAAATTGGCAGATGGGTAGCAGCAATTGATGAATTGTGTCTCCTCAAATTTGGTGCTCTAAGTCTTTTTCACCTTCTTCTTTTTCCCTTATGCCTATTTCTGTTCTCTCGTGCCTTTTCCCCACATTCTGTATTACTACCCCCCTCCCTTTTCTGTTTGTTCGTGTACCAGGTTTTTCTGTTTGTTATCGTTTTCTGAAAGGACTTGATGTATTTAGCCCGCCATCATGCATGTTAACCTTTGTCATGTACTTACTAGGATTGCTTAAAATAAGCATTATATGCTTGAGCTCGCAATCTTAAAAGCCATGTATTGTTTTTTGTCATGATAAGAATTGAATAAAGTTCTGTTTAAACCAATTGTGTCGGAGCTGCAGCTACTGAGCTGTCTGTAATAATGTACGATCTCATTGAGACCTCCCAACACGTGCAAACCAGTATGTACACCACCACTATGTCTGACTCGGCGTTTACATGGGATATCCTTCCACCTGGACCCAACCAACGGTATCCATGTCCCACCCCCGTGTTACCACAGTGGCACGTAAAAGACCTTGGTCATTCTGCCATAAGTGCAGATGGCTGATACCACCTAAACACGCATACACTTGTGAATCTCATCTAAAGTCGGGTTAAAACCCGTGAACATGCGTAAAACTTGAATTTCTTTCTCACCCAACCAACAATCTCCAATGTGGCTGCTTCTGTGCAGAAAGGAGGAGGGAGGGGAACGTTTTGCAGATTGACGAAACTTAAAAAGCAACAAAATGTCAAATCATTACAAAATGCAGCTAGGCTGTAGATAGTTGATATAAGTTTGTCTAAACGCAAGGATGTCCATATGCTATAGAAGCAAAAACGAAACACAAAAGATGGCAAGTATGCTGCAGAAAATACGTTCTGACAGTAAAATTAATGTGCTCGTGTGAACACAGAGAGAGAGAGAGAGAGAGAGAGAGAGAGAGAGAGAGAGAGAGAGAGAGAGAGAGAGAGAGAAGAGAGAGAGAGGGAGAGGGAGGGAGAGAGAGAGAGAGAGAGGGAGGGGGAGAGAGAGGGAGGGAGAGCGAGAGAGAGAGAGAGAGAGAGAGAGAGAGAGAGAGAGAGAGAGAGCGCGAGCGAGAGCGAGAGCGAGCGAGAGAAAGAGAGAGAGAGAGCGGAGAGATCGAGGGAGAAAGGGGGGGGGAGAGGGAGGAGGAAAGAGCCGGAGTACAAGGCTTTGCTCAACCTTACAGATAAGACACTTCCAAGGCAGAACTGGTGCAGACAACAACCTCCGAACAAACATGTGTGTCACTCCAAAGAGACAGAGATAAGAGAGTAAAAGATCTCAGGCTTTCACACACACTTTTTTTTATCAGCATCACAGGCGGTTTTTGCGTGAGCCCGCATACAACAATTGTGGACAGTTTAAGCGCATGCGCGTGCAAGGACATGCTTATCAAAGTTCGACCGCGCAAAGCCTCGGCGAGCAAGCCAAGAAAAACCCACACAATTAAGAACCGGCTGTGGAAATTCTGTTTGCTGATCAGGGTTTGATCTCTCTCCTTCGCTTTTGGCCAAAGTCTGGAATTTCTGTGGAAATGTCATGAGTGTCATATGACTCTACGCAACACGGAGGTGTGAGATAAAAGATGGGACCTGGTTGGGCCATGCTGATAGAAGAGCCTCAGTGATAAGACACTGCATTTACCATTCGGAGAATTTAACTCAGGAGAAGTCTTGCACATTAAAGATATGGCAGTAAAGAAGTCGTTGTATAGAAGTTGTCTTGGGAATTTGACAATAAGAAGTGCAAGGGACGTTTGCTTTGCTGTAATTTAGACATGTAAACATACCTGCAATGATGAACTTGAAAAAAACCTTCGTAACTGCAAAGTAGTCAATGTAAATATGAGAACGGTTGTTGTTGGCAAGCGCTCATGCGTTGAGATAAAGGGTGAGAGGATGTATGTGCTAAAAAGCCTGACAAATGCATTTGCAGTTCGGTGACATTTACGCAGAAGAGGTCTTCCACATTAAACTCGGAGTTATTTACACATAGTTTTATTGTTTCGGGAATGAATTTAATGGTTTCAGTTATCAAACTGAAGAAGAACAAGGAACATTCCACAGTACAATCGCTTTTGCTAGGCACACACACACACACACGCACACGCACACGCACACACACACACACATACACACACCCACACACACACCCACACACACACAAACACACACACATACACACACACATACACACACACACACACACACACACACATACACACACACAAACCATAATCACATTTTTTTTTTAACGTATATAAACTGCTTTGGCAAATTCTTCACGTTTTACACGTGCGGTCTTTGTCGTGTCAGTTTCCGCTAACAGGACACACTCTCCTCTCCTTGTGCCGTCGTCTCCAGGCCAGGTCTGGCATCAGAATGTCCGATTGTCTGGCACCGCAGTATCTTTTAATAAACTCTACGACGGCCAAGAGTCCTCAATGAGCATTGGAACAACCACCCCGACGCCCCGCAAGAGGGCAGTTCACGAACACGCGACGCCTACAAATGGTGTCATCTGTTGGTCTTGCGTTTGCTCTGATTCATTCTGTTCTTTGATGTGATCAGATTTATTGAGACAAGAGGGGGTTGAGTCTGATGGTCAGGTGTAATTGAATGGGTTGCGTTTTTGGAGAGGTTTGAATAGGAATGACTTGCCTTGTCCATAGCAGAAGGTTCCAAGCATCTGCGTCTGTGTCTGTGGCCGTGGGGTAGGGGGTATCATGCCTCTGCGTGTGCGTGTGAATGTCTGTCTGACTGTTTGTCCATGGGAGAAGGTTCCAAGTATCTGTGGCTGTGTCTGTGTCTGTGTCTGAGGGGGGAGGGGTTATCAGTATGCGTGTGCGTGCGTATGTCTGTATGACTGTTTGTCCATAACAGAAAGTTCCAAACATGTGTCTGTCTGTGTCCGTGGAGGAGGGGGGGGTATGACTGTGCGTGTGCGTGCGTAAGTCTGTCTGTTTGTCCATAGGATAAAGTTCCAAGCATGTGTGTTTGCACCAGTGAGGTTGGGGGTGTCACGTGTGCGTGTGCGTGGGTATGGTTGTCTGTCTGTGTGTCTGTGTTTAATCATTATTTTTCTATCAACCTGTTTCTCTTTGGGACATTTATTATTCATTATTATTATTATGGTGAGCTTATATAGCGCGAACCACAATTAACTGTGCTCTCCGCGCTTTACATACTAATTTCTGCCGTGTGAAATGGAATTTTTTACAGACAGACAGACAAACAAACATTTTTTACACACAATATATAACGCATTCACATCGACCAGCAAACCTCAAGCCTGTTAGGCGAAACTTTACCTTTCACGGCCTTTATTCCAAGTCACACGGGTATTTTGATGGACATTTTTATCTATGCCTATACAATTTTGCCAGGAAAGACCCTTTTGTCAATCGTGGGATCTTTAACGTGCACACCCAATATAGTGTACACGAAGGGACCTCGGTTTTTCGTCTCATCCGAAAGACTAGCACTTGAACCCACCACCTAGGTTAGGAAAGGGGGGAGAAAATAGCGGCCTGACCCAGAGTCGAACACGCAACCTCTCGATTCCGAGCGCAAGTGCGTTACCACTCGGCCACCCAGTCAACTTTCTCCAGTGAACGTATCTTTCACGGGGTTGGGATGGAGTGGTATGTCTGGAGTGTGTGTGTGGGAGGGGGGGGGATACATGTATGTCATGTTTGAGGTTCATGGGTCTTATATATCAGGTTATGCTGTTCTCAGAATCAATTTTCACCGTAGCAGAATAAATCGCAATTACACCTTCGCCCTATCTGTTGCTGTCTCATCAGTTCAAACTAGCTTGATGTCTTCTTTACATTGTGGCTGTAGCCAGGATTGATAGACAGTTTATATTGTAACATTTCAATTGTCATCGCCAAATGCTGATAACAAATCATACTCCGTTGTATCCGAACTTATCGCAAAGTCTATCATCTTTCTGCTTGACACGTCTGCTCCCCAACAATTAACGTCGTCCATTTCCGGCCAATTTCGGCAAAGATCGTGACACTTCGGCACCTTCCGTGAGACTTCGGGATTTGTTCGTGCTGTCCAGCTCAAGACGATTTCCGGCGGCGTACTGCGCGTGCGTGACCGTACGAAAAAGACTGGCGAGCGAGACACGGGATGGAAGGAAAGAAATGCCGAAATGATCGCCGGGGAGGGATTAGGTGGGACTGTCCTGCTCGTTACTGGTCCACAAAGACTGGCAGCCAAGATTTAGACGTAGGCTTCTTCGAGGCAACAATGGAGCGTTGTGTCTGTATCCCGCCTGATGCTTCTATTAACACCTTAGGTTTTTATTGATGTATCGCGCATACAATTCATACAGACACGATGTTAGTTGACTGACAACGCTTGGTGTTCGTCCTTGGTCATTTTTTTTTAATTCCAGCCTGGTTCGATTATGTTGGCTATTTCGTAAACAGACAGACGGACATCGTGGTTTTAATTGTTGTATCGCATGCAGTACATACGGACACGATGTAAGTTGACAACAACGCTTGGTGTTCGTCCTTGGCAATATACTATTTTCTAGCCTGGTTTGATTTAGTTGGCTATTCCGTAGACAAACAGCCAGTCAAACAGGCAGACAGACAGACGCCGTGGTTTTAATTATTGTTTTGCATGCAATGCATACAGACACGATGTAAGTTGACGACAACGGGTTGGGTTCATCTTTCGCAATATATCTACTTAACCTTGGTTCGATTCTGCCGTCTATTTCGCTACGAGTTGTCTTTCCTTCTTTAGCACGAGAGTTTCATAATTTGTGTACATTTATTTAGATGATGTCTTTGATTAAATCAGTCTACATGTGCAGTCCTGGTTATAGAGGAAGATAAACAGAGACAGAACATGAGAACGGACAGGCATGAGTAAAAATAGCAAATCATTTAGGACTAAGGCAGTGCAGAGGGAGATTATTTTTTTATTTGGGGGGGGGGGGAGTAGGGGGGGGGGGGGGGGGAGGTAGGGTCATTTCGATTTGCGAACGCATCGATATTAACACGTATCGGTGTTAACGCATGTTGGGTCTACGTGGTGATGTGTCCGCACGTCGATGTGTCCAACATGGAACGCACGACTTGAAGGTTCTGTTCATACCCATGGATGAAGACAATTTTCGTGTGCACCGACATTTCGTAAAATCAAGACTAATATAGGCTTACGTTTTTGGAAGCCGAATATTAGATCATTAGGAAACGCGGATTTCTCCGCCTGTAGATGTTTTTGCAAGGTTTTTGTCGAAAAGAGTTGGAACGGGCGATCAAAGTCCTCATATAAACATATTGCTGAAGTTGTAATAAGAGTTAATACAAAAATATATAAGTAAATTTCTGTACATTGAAGCATATTCAGAAATATGTTTTCATTGTCATAATGTTATCAAAAGCTCAGTACTACTTATATCTACTATATACATAAGAATGGATGTAAGTGTGTGTGTGTGTCTGTGGTCGCCATACCTCAGAGATGGATAGAAGCAAGAACAGCATAGTGTGCATGCACACTGCTGGGATGCCGCAGATGTGCACCTGGGTTTTATAGTTTCGTGATTCTTTGTTTCTTTTCTCAGATAATGACCCTCCCAATTATTGAATACAGCCTATATAGGGAGGTAACTCTTGCTGTTATCCATTAAAGGGAGGTAACTCTTATCATACCAGCATACCTTTCCATTCTCAAGGGGTGTAAAATGATCAGTTGAACCTGCTGCTCGATTATCTGGAATTTTCTTAAGAAAGGGAGGTAACTCATTCCATAAAAACCATGTTAGCAGGCATTGAATTTATGTTGACACTCAGCAGTGGGCAGCACATGCATTCAAATACTTGTTTGGCCATATTGTATTTTAAGGGAGGTAATTTATTTCCCCAAACGTTTGATTTGGGTTTTGTTCCAACATTTTTCTTTCATTCATGGTTATTTGATAAAGAATTCAGAAAACTCCTGTGTGATGGTTCTTGGAATACATTCCTAAGGGCTCTGCTAATATCCCGGGCGAAGCCGGGCCCTGACTGCTATTGTATTTATAATTGAATCAAATTTCCCAGCGATGGGACAATAAAGTAATGAAAATGAAATGAAAAAAAAATTGTAAAAATGTAAACTTGTCTCAACTTTCCCAAAGAGAAAAACAACCTTGTTATGAGAAAAGCGTCACTGGGAGAGATAACTGTAAGCCTGTGTCGTGTTTTTCACACGGGTTAACACCCCCAAGACAGGTAGATAAACTCTTCACTCCCAGAAGACACACGCGCCTTTCAGAGATTATCACTTGTCCGCACTATCTTGAAAATGAGTTTATCCAACCCTCAAAATTCATGACAATGACAGTCTTTCATGCTCGTCCTCGTTTCGATTTTTTTTCTTGGGGGGGGGGGGGGAGGAGGAGGAGGAGATTAAGTTTAGTTTGTTGCTTAAAGCTCACGTAACTGTAAGAAAAGACGGGAACGCACGTTTGCACGCACGCACGCGCGCAAGCACGCAAACACACGCGCACGCACTCACACGCACTCACACACAAACACACACACACACACATTAAAACACACACACACACACACACTAACACACGCACACACACAAACACACACACACACACACACACACACACATAAACAAGAGAACACACATCGGGTGACGACAGGGGAAGGAATAGAGAGAAACACGATCAAACACAACGAGCAATGTGATCGATGAACACACCGTCCGTCAGACAGACAATCAGATGTTCCAGATGGATGTAAACAGACAGCCAGAGAGCCTAGCAAGCCAGACAGACAGCCAAACAGATTCAGAAATACAGACGAACGTATTGACAGACAGACAGAACATACAAACAAATTCAGAAAGACAGTCAGACTGAGAGGCTGAAAACTATCGCTGGACGCCAGTCATCCAACAAGAACAACACACACCACACTGTCAACAAGTTTCGAATGTGTCTGAACATTTATATGCACAAACATTTATCTTTCTACTTTTTCAGTTTGGCTTTCTATATCTTGATATTTTCCCAATTTGTCTTTCATTAAGTTTCAGAAAGATAGACAGACAAAGGTTCAAAACGAACACTGACTACTTTTCATCTCAAAAGGGCGACAACCACACAGCAAAACACACACCAGAAAAGGGAGGCCACACAGACCATCAGGGGACAGAACTCGTGTTTGCGTCGCACAAACATTAATTTTTCCAGCACGTGCATCGTCGGGCTCTGAGCCAATCGCCACTGCCCGCTAGAATAGCACTGCGCATGCGCGTGCACGTGCGTCGGGCTCGTATCGGATTTAGGGCGAGGTCATCAGATTTTAACCTCAGTGGAAGCTAGAAGTGAGAGGGGGAGGGGGAAGGGGGGGGGGGGGAATTTGGAGGGATTGATGCAGAGAGAAAAGACAGAGGAGATGATTCTCATTTGGTGGGAAAAGGGGAAGTGGGCACTTTAGGGAGGGGGCTGGGCCGGGGGTAGGTAGTGGTAATGGCGGGTGGGGTGGGGGTAATGCATTTGCATGTCCAGGAAGAAGAGGTGGACGGTACCAACATCATTGTCTGCTAGAATAGGTGATACGGGGCTGGATCAAAACAGTATACTTGTATTTCACAATGTTTCACCTAGTCCTTTCACCATGGATTTAATAGTTAGTTGTAGTACATGTACATGTTAAACATATAATTCGTTGTCCTGAAGAAGCCTCCATACGTGTTTTTGTCTTTGTCAATCTTCTTCTTCTCGATTGCTTCTGTCTTTGTCAGTGATGTCTTTGTCAGTGATGTCTTTGTCAGTGATGTCTTTGTCAGTGATGTCTTTGTCAGTGATGTCTTTGTCAGTGATGTCTTTGTGTTGATGAGTACCGATTTCTTTGTTTTTCAACTATAATTATAGGCTTAATTACTTGGCAAGGCCTAGAGTACCAATACCATTAGCTGTAAACTAAAGTGATGGTTCTCGTTTGGTGGTGAGGGGTGGTTGAAGAGGAAACACACTTGAATAGACGGTATTGTATTTGAGTATTGTAATTTTGAATAATGTTTGGAATGTATTTTGATTTGATTTGCTTTAATAGATACCGAAACCACATACCGTGCTTAAATCCTATTTTTGACTTCAACCATTCACATTGTATTTCCATTTGCTTGAGGTCACTGAAACTATTTACTAAACATTTTAGCTGTTAATATTCCTGAGTGACTGGTTAGCTGCAGGTATATGACTTACATCCTTTGGCTAAAAATACGTCAACAGATGGGAGGTGTACATTCGAAGAACTCAAAAGCAAACTTCTAGTCTAGATGAGGAACTGCTAACAAGCTGAGCTGAAAGTAGGATCATACCCAACCTTTCCAGGCAAATCATAATCAAAAAGACACATACGAAACTCCTGGTACGTGTGGTGTTCTGGAAGTCCTTAGACTCCAAGCTCCTGGCAATGCCTCATGATATTTACAATGACGTATGCATACTGCAATCTTTCAAGACTCAAGACTCAAGACTCAAAGACTCAAACTGTTACTGTCCCTATTAAAACAAGGAACATTACCATGCAGTGTCAGGCGATCACAGACAGACAATAAGCTAAGTGTACATCACATTTCATTGGCAATGACACACATTTTCATGTATCTCAAAGTTTCATCTGCAAAGAAAACAGCTCTTAAAGAACACTACCCGTCCATGTTTACTTGCCTGTCATGGAGTTAAAGAAAGAGGGAGTTTGCAACAATGATGTTTACACATCTCTGAAAGGATTGTTATGTTTCTCACACCTACTGCATATTTTACACTATAATTGTACCAGGAGCTTTAACGACACTTCTCTCCCACAAAAGTTGTCCTCCCTTGGTTGTAAAGTATGATAGCCATAACTTCGCATAACTTTCACTTACTGTCGTTTTACATATTTAGAACGGTTATACCCCTTTGTTTGTTTCATCTGTTCTTGATATTCTTTTTATTTCAGCCCAGAAGCCGCCCACACTCGGAAAGATTGCAAACATGCGCTGAGGGCGGAGAGATTATGAAATAATGCATTCACAATACCCCTTTATTCCTTCAATTATCCCGCAGCCTATTTGTCCATTGACTTCGGGGCGGACAGCGCACGCGCAGTTGCAAGCCTGGAGTTACCCGGATCAAAGATGGCGGGGCAGAAAAGCCACGTTTGATTGGAAGACAAAAGATAACAAAGGGTCAGAGGTTACTATGATGGATTCGTAGCAAACGAGTTTGTGATTGGGAAAGGAGAATGGGCGAGAGGGGGACACTGTTCTTCATTTGGACAGGAATTTGATGGACGAGGCTTTCCTAGATGGAGAGTGGAGTCAGTCTCCGCTGCCGCCGTGCAAGGCACAGGAGATGAAGCTGGAGATTAAGCTGATCTCTTCCACAATGCACTCAAGGGTTAGGCACCTTCTGTTGCCTTTTGTTTTGGTGCTGGTGGTGTTGGTGGGTTTTTTTTTTTTTTTGGGGGGGGGGGGAGGGGCCTTTCAATCCCTTTTCAATGAAACACTTAACGTCTGTCTGTATCACTAACACAAAGTAAGCATTTACCATTAAACCCACAAGGACTGGGTCCAAATGTCTTTCACTATAAGTTATTAGTCTAGGTTTTGTGCTGTTGCTTGTCTGTTGCTTTTAGAGCAAAGGAGAATACTTACGTTCCCTCAACCCTAATTAGGTTGCTTTTGGTCAATATTGTACTCAAATGACAGGCCGAGAAAGAACTTCTCAGTGTGTCGTTTTCAAAAGCATGCATATATTTCAGTACGATGGTGTCAAACGTTCCAATCTGTACACGTCGCACTGGAAGAACTGAAAGGTTGGCAGTGCATTTTTCTAGTCAGGCAAAGACGTTGTTGTTGTTTTTCTTAACGCAGTGAGAAAAATCCAACTTGAAACAACTACATAAATAACAAATTAGAATAGCTGTGAGACTGTAATGTTACCGCGTAAGGCAATGCCGTATGTGTGACTTAACACATTACTGCATGCTTACTTGTGTACAGTGGCCTTCGAAGACCTCGTAACTTACATTTTCCCGATTTTCGGATTTTTGCATGGTTCCGTCCCTTGATTTTTTTCCTATCATCTGTGAAAAGCTTGTAACTCTATCTATTTTGCAAAGGTCTTTTTCCCCTGATTTTAAAAACCTCGTATTGCTGTTGGGTGTTGAGACATTAGCGACATTAGCGGGAAAACCTCGTATTGTCTGTTTGAATCCCTGCGAGTCTGTTGAAAATCCTCGTAATTGTTCCTTAAATTCAAAACAAAAAAGTTCAAAACAAAAAAGTGAAAACCTCGTATCTACACGTTTTGATCTGGTGAAGAGGAATTTGATTTTTAAAACACTCATTATCTCAGAACTATGATTTTGAAGATACGAGGTCTTCGAAGGCCACTGACTTTAATAATTTATGTACGTGGGAGTTCTGCGTGGTCTACAAAGAATCTTAAAACAGTTCTTTTACGTGGGATTAGAACATCCCTTCACTTGGTATGATACCAATAATTAAAAACTTGGGTGCTCTCTGCGCACCCAAGTGGAATTTTGTTTTTATGAATTAATTTCGCAAATGCCACCAGTGTTTTTCAAGGAAATTATTTTATTAACAAATTCCAACTGACCGCAGTAAGCCGTCAGGGTGTTGATGTTTGGTAAATGTGCAAGTGGAGAGATTGTCTTAACCCTTGATCCAGTTGGCCGCTGTCAGCGTGAGTTCGTCCCCGCGTTCGGCGAGAGATTTATTTCTGAGTCAACTTTGTGTGCAGACTCTCCTCGGTGTCCGAACACCCCCGTGTGTACACGCAAGCACAAGATCAAGTGCGCACGAAAAACATCCTGTAATCCATGTCAGAGTTCGGTGGGTTATAGAAACACGAAAATACCCAGCATGCTTCCTCCGAAAACGGCGTATGGCTGCCTAAATGGCGGGGTAAAAAACGTCATACACGTAAAATTCCACTCGTGCAAAAAACACGAGTGTACGTGGGAGTTTCAGCCCACGAACGCAGAAGAAGAAGAAGAAGAAGTCTTAACCCTTGTAAAAACCTGGCCAGATTTGAGATGATGAGCATGGGGGGGAGGGGGGTGGGGGGGGGGGGGGGGAGACAGACGGATAAGATGCAGAGATCGTCTCAGACAAAGGGCCTGACAAAGAAAGACAGTCTTAACAGACCTGAAACAAAGAGATATGGGGGGAGGGGAGGGGGGGAGGAGGAGTTGGGGTCAGGGGGGGGGGGGGGGTGGGTCAGGGGGCTGAGACAAATACAATTATTAGAAGAATTTCAAGAGAAGTCGTGTGCCTTTAAACCAAGACCATTGCATTGTCGTTACAAGCAATAGTTCTAGTATCGATGGTAATACGGCAGTCTCAACGCAGGACTATTTCTACGTCTACACTGATCTACCAAAGACAAGCTCAGTTAAGACACTGGGCATAGCTATGCATGATGTTTGCGGGACTTGGGATTTATTTCTCATTTCGCGCTTCCACTTGTCTACTAAAACAAAATCAGACAGGGAATGAATGGCATATTTTGATATTCCGTGGATTTCTCTCTCCAGACAGGCTGTTAGACTTGTAACGGAAAAGCAAATCGAATAAGTATGCATCCGGGTTCGTAAAGAGGGGATACATTTCTCTTCACAGCCACGTAGTCTGCATTCGTCTGAAAATGATACCAAACGCAGACGATAGTTGGATTGCAGTCTGATGCCTGCATGATATTGTTCCGTATACAAAAGACCGTTTTATGTGTACACCTTTCTAAAAACAGAGCATGATTTGTTGGGGGTTTGGGGCATTATGGGATACATTGTGTAACAACATGTACATATTTGTTTGTTGGTGATCAACCATTCGTATTAAACTCGTTATATTAAACGACCGCAAGAGCTAGGTGTGTAGCTAACGTACCAGACGTTGCAGAATCTATTTGAAGTCAAAGATGTGTGTTGTGGTCAGTCGCTGGTTATTAATACATGCAGGTCAGGGTTGCATCAGAAATGTTTGTCTTGCACATTTTTCTATGAAAAAAAAACCTCAGCGATTAAGAGACCGATATTTTAGTTTAATACATGCAGTATCACATCCTGAATGCATTGAATTGTTTTCTTAACAGTCGCTGGTCATTTATGTATGCAGACTACCACTAGATAAAATGAATAAACTTTGCTTGCATTTCTTTTATTGTGTGTACTAAATACGGTAATATTAGACACTGCCAAAAATTGTGTTCTGCTTTTTTTTATGAATAACTATTACGCTCAGATGAGAAGGCTAACTATTTGTTTGGTTTGTTTGTTCACACAAAACATGTATGGTAAAACAACTAAGACATTTTAAAACAAATTGAGAATCAGATTTTAAAAGGTCTCTGTTGATTTGGAATTAGAGAGTGAGAAAGTCAACAATAATTGGAATTGGAGCGTCTGAAAAATGGACACATGAAACATATGGGAACATCATTGTTAGTACACGAACGGCCCTGTCTGTCTGTCTGTCTGTCAACATTATTCACTCATTGTACACTTTTTCTCATTATATTCGTAGCCAATGACACGTTTGTTTCTTATTGGTGTTTCTTCTTCTTCTTCTTCTTCTTCTTCTTCTTCTTCTTCTTCTTCTTCTGTTGGAAAATGTCGCGTGTTTAATCAGGACCAAAGAGTAATCCATTCGACCCGCTGAACGCGTGTCTTCACAGCCAAGTCCACGACACACCTTTTTGACGTCCAGTACCTCAGAGAGATTCTTTTTTGCTGGCCAAAGATCAGAGTGAGACCGTGTCGTGGCTTTACGGTATCACATTAAGTTGTTAGCACTATTTGCATCTGTTTGAAACTTGGCTTTTGACGGCTGGTGTGTCGCCTTTGCTGGTGTCGCTTTCAGACGCTTCCACAGATTGTGGCGACTTGCAACTTGGCTGCTGCATGGACCGGTTTGCTTTAAAGTCGCTTGTAGTCATTTTCGTTCAGGTGCGTGGTGACGGGAGGGGGTGGGGGCGGGGGGGGGGGGTTGAGGGAAGGTCTGACGTTGGAGGGGGACGAGGGGGAGGAGGGTGCAGATCAGCCGTCAAATGCTTGGGGTGAAAGTAACCAAAGCTGTGCAGCTGTTTGTGATTTTCCTTGCAGTCCTGAATGTACGACTGTTCAAGTGTTAGCGAGCGTGTACAGCGGACAGACAGACAGACAGACAGACAGACAGACTGACAGACGGAAACACACACACGCTTACACACATGCATACACACACACACACACACACACACACACACACATACACACACACACACACACACACACACACACGCACACACACACACACACACACACACACACACACACACGCGCGCGCGCGCACACACACACACACTATTCTCTCTTTCTTTCTTTTCGTTTTCCATTTCCCTGCATAATTGCTTTCAAGCATGCATACTGATTGCTACACTTAAGAATTATTCTTTCGTTCGCCTTAGAATCACGGTGTAGAATCAAGTCACTAGAGCTAATTTTAAACGCTTGAATTATTTCTCCCTGTGAGATCAAGCATTAATGTTTTCGATAAATCGTCCACTTCATTTTTTTCAAAACCTTGATTATGAATTGAAATGGCAAGCTTTTGAGTGGGCCAGCTTTTTAAGCCTTTTACAGGAAGGAGCGGGAAATATTCTGAATAATGTGGTTTTGCTTTTTTGGGGTCTCGCCGCGCTCCTAAAAAATCACAAACGATTCTGCCGGAAAGATGAAAACTCCATAAGTGTTCAAAGATTCCAATGAAAAATTGCCGATTGCAAAAATGTCCCCCCTATTCGGTTATTAAGTTAGCGCCATTGATAGGCATCAGCGCTTCCGGCTATTTTGCATAATAACTTTGGCGGGGGATTTCTTGGCACTCATACATTCTGACCAATTTGCTTGGAAGCCAAAAAACAAAAGAATTTGAATTGCAGCGAAGCCGTTTTGGTTTTGAAGGGCGGGGATGCTCTTCGCCGCTCAGGCGTGACCTGACCATTGAAAAATCCGACCCCTGAAATTTGCAGCAGAATGGTGCCACCTCCATCATCTTGCCTTTCAGAATTTAAAGATGATAATATTATTCTGTCTTTGTCGCCCTCATTTCTGTATTTGTCAGTCCGTCCGTCTCTCTGTCTATCGTTCTCGTCTTTTCTTTGGTCTCTTCGGTAGTTTTCTATGTCGTTTACTCTTATTAACTACAGTACTATTTTCCAACTTTTAATTGCCGTCGTGCAAGTGTTTGACTATTGCAGATTAGCAAGGACAAGGCACACGGCAGGAAGTGGTGAACTTAATGGTGTTTTGTTTATCTTTGAGAAAGAAAGTTTCTGACTTTAGTCTAGTTAACTTCCATGACTGTCTTCCTCTTCTCCGCCTCTTTTTTTCTCTGTCTGTCTGTCTGTCTGTCTGTCTGTCTGTCTGTCTGTCTGTCTGTCTGTCTGTCTGTCTGTCTGTCTGTCTGTCTGTCTGTCTGTCTGTCTGTCTGTCTGTCTCTTCACAGACCCCTCTCTCTCTCTCTCTCTCTCTCTCTCCTTCGTTATCCCTCCTGTTTTTCTTTTACTGCTTTCACAATCTCAAATAATCATATTTTCGCCATCATCTCAGCGAAGCCGTAAGACGTCCCACCCAATCGTTTTAAAGACGTCCCGGCAGAAGGGAACAAAGGACACACTAAATGCCCGGAAGCCAAGCCGCCGCCATGTTTTCTGACCCCGAGAACATAACTTCCACTTCCGTCAATATTTTTTTTCTCAGCGCCCGCAAACCCAAATAAATTTTGTGTAATGGTAATCACTCGTGGAAATTATTCTGCTGTTAAACTCATCAGAGCGAGGAGGCAGCTCGTTAACGGTTTTTGCTGGCCGAGCCTCCTCCAGCAAGGGTCATTGTTTAGCGGGGTGGTGATGACAGGAATTAGCCATAACAGGGAGCTGAAGAGAAGAAAAAAACAAGAAAAGAAAGAAAAACACAAGGCTGACAGTTTATGCGAGGTTACTCTGATTCAGAAGAGGGACTGGGGAGGGGCGGGGCGGTTGCAGGGGGGGGGGGGGGTAGGGACAAGAAACGCGGATGAGGATGAAGAGGGGCTATCGAAGGGAAAGAAAAACAAGTCGCGTAAGGCGAAAATACAATATTTAGTCAAGTAGCTGTCGAACTCACAGAATGAAACTGAACGCAACGCAACGCAGCAAGACCGTATACTCGTAGCATCGTCACTCCACCGCCCGTGGCAAAGGCAGTGCCCGTGGAATTGACAAGAAGAGCGGGATATTCGTTGCGCTGAGAAGGATAGCACGCTTTTCTGTACCTCTCTTCGTTTTAACTTTCTGAGCGTGTTTTTAATCCAAACATATCATATCTATATGTTTTTGGAATCAGGAACCGACAAGGAAGAAGATGAAAGTGTTTTTAAAACGATTTCGAAAAAAAAATTTTGATAATAATTTTTATATATTTAATTTTCAGAGCTTGTTTTTAATCCGAATATAACATATTTATATGTTTTTGGAATCAGCAAATGATGGAGAATAAGATGAACGTAAATTTGGATCGTTTTATAAATTTTTAATTTTTTTTACAATTTTCCGATTTTTAATGACCAAAGTCATTAATTAATTTTTAAGCCACCAAGCTGAAATGCAATACCGAACCCCGAGCTTCGTCGAAGATTACTTGACCAAAATTTCAACCAATTTGGTTGAAAAATGAGGGCGTGACAGTGCCGCCTCAACTTTCACGAAAAGCCGGATATGACGTCATCAAAGACATTTATCAAAAAAATGAAAAAAACGTTCGGGGATTTCATACCCAGGAACTCTCATGTCAAATTTCATAAAGATCAGTCCAGTAGTTTAGTCTGAATCGCTCTACACACACACACACACACACACGCACACACATACACCATACCCTCGTTTCGATTCCCCCTCGATGTTAAAATATTTAGTCAAAACTTGACTAAATATAACAATGAGGGCCCTGACGATGGGCGAGATGGGGGTAAGGCGGGGGAGGGGAGGGGGGGGGGGATAGGAAAGGAGACAGACGGACAAGATGCAGGGATTGCCCAAGACTAGGGGCCTGACAGAGAAAGTCTTAACAGATCTGGGGCTGGGACAATTACAATAATAAGAATAAACTCAGTGTGAATCTAAGGTAAAGGCGAGCATGACGCTGAAAAAAGCCATTTTACTTAAATTGAAATAAATGTGACACACATATCGGAATTACAATTCAGCTTTCGTCTGAGCTGATCATGTCCACAAAGAGTGAGAGATCGAGAGAGATGTATAGAGAGGAGAGAGATGGGGAGAGAATGCGAGAGAGACAAAGAGAGAGCGAGGCAGACAGACATGCAGACGGATGAGACAAACAGACAGATAGAAAGACAGACAGAGAAAAAGAGTGAGAGAAAGAAGGAGAGAGAGACAGCGGCTGCCGCTATGGTAGCTTGCACACGTGAAGTTAAAATATTGTAAATACATTACTTGACATACGTTTAAAATCAGTGCTTTGTCGAAAAGCGTCCCATGGAGCGCATTGGTCGATTCGACCAAGACAATCATACCTTACACGATGCTCACCAGATCACATAATGAGACATCGAAATGCTTGCAGACAGATGGATTGATGATGTGCGCTTGTGGGAGCGTGGGAGGGTGGTTGGAGACCTGAGATCCGAGGGGATGTGAGGCAGAACGAGGATTGGAATGGGGGCGTTGGTGTTCAAAACAAAACAAAACAACAAAAAAAACATAAAAAAGGGCAAGGTTGAAAAAGGAGAGAAAAAATCTTTGAATTTGCAGAAAAAGGCGGAGAAAATGCTCATGCTATTTTCTACTCAGTCAATCACCGAATATTTTCCCTGCATGTTTCAGTGTCAGCGACGGAATCCTGTAACGAGGCGATGTGCTTTTCGCGCACGCGGGCGGCCATTTTTTCATGGCCACGCAACAAAGACAATTGCGCCACTCCTCTGCGCAACTTCCGCCGAAGCTGCTCTGCTTGCGAACGATCTCGTTAAAAGACGTTAAAGTGCGAGACTTGAGCTCTTCGCTCAAGACAGCTTCTATGGGGGGCTCACGGCATGGGGCATGTTTATTTATTTTTTCTGTCCCCCCGGATAAAATGGATGTTTTTGAGGTTTTTGTGGCCGTTGCATTTAACGTTGAGCGCACAGGGTTTTTGTGTGGGAGAAAAAGGACTTGATGCTACTCCGACTTGATGAAGTGGAGAGCGAAGTGCCTGCCTGCGAGCGGTCCCACACCAGTCAAGAGGTCTTTTTTCGCGGCAATATTCTAAATTGATCTTGATGCTGTCTCGACGCTAACGCAAAAAGAAAACAGTTTCAAGTTTTATGCTGGGACTCAGCGGCTTCTTGCCCGGGAAGCCGCCAAGCCAAGAAAGTGGGAGGGGTCGAAAGGTCGAAGGAACGTGAGGCGAAAATACAAATGCGAAAAATACATGCAAGACTTTTCGCTAATATAACGCGGTTCCGGGGCGTGTGGTCAATGAGTTGTCTGAATGGTGCTGATATTTGTTGTATCGTTAACGTGCGCAAAATGGTTTGGGTTTGTGCCAGTGTTGGTCTTGGGCACAAGGAATATGTTTTTCCAATTAGTAATACAGCATTGCAATCTGCTCATTAATTTCGTT
>NC_090254.1:7908515-7918344 GCF_037325665.1 Littorina saxatilis | reverse complement strand
GTGTGTGTGTGTGTGTGTGTGTGTGTGTTATGTTATATGAAGTCTTATATCGCGCGCGTATCTCCAGACTCGGACTCAAGGCGCAGGGATCTATTTATGCCGTATGAGATGGAATTTTTTACACAATACATCACGCATTCACATCGACCAGCAGATCGCAGCCATTTCGGCGCATATCCTACTTTTCACGGCCTATTATTCCAAGTCAAACAGGTATTTTGGTGGACATTTTTGGCTCACGTAAGTGTAGCCTATGCGATGGTAAACTTTGTCTGTCTGTGCGTGCGTGCGTATGTATGTATGTATGTGTGTATGTCTGTGGTAGAAACTTTAACATTTTTGGCTAAACACCGAAATACTCGTTTCACGTGGTTAATTTTCAAGCACCATCTTCAAATTATTGAAGCAATGATCAACATTGTGTCGGCATGTGTGTAGTTAAAGCGTGTATCCAAAGAAAACGGGTGGTGGGGGGTTTTGAAGGGGTACAAGCAGTTGACTGGTTTGTGTCGTGTTTGGCATGTAGACGGCAGGTCAGGTGTCAAGATCAGGTCAGGGGTCGCGCGAAGGATTGTGGTCCAGTTCTCACCTCGCCGATTCGCCGGGGAAGACGATTTCATGTTGTTCGGTTTCTAAGCTCCAGAAAAGTAAATAAAGAAGATACCAAAGGGAGATTTCCTACAATTTGATCTGCACAGCGTGTTTCCAATGTCCACGCGAGGAAGAGCTGTCGAAAGCGCGGCAGTCAGTGTCGATCTTGCAGCCGTATCCCGGTAAGTTCAGAGACAGATCTAGTGTCTCCCACTCTGATAACGTGTCACCTACTGTTAATCCGTTTTGTTTTAATTTCTTTTTATTTCAGCAGACACGGATGTCAAACACAGTGCTAGGCAGTCACCTCTAGTGAAATGAGTTGATCTAAAGTGCCTGTAATGTTTGGATGTCTTTGCTCGTGGTTCGATTTATGTGAATTTCAAGACTTGCGCAGTAGAGTCTCAAGTTAAGTTTACTCTGCCCGAAAAAAACTGTCCACCATTTACTTGAACATGCAGATATAAGGAAACGGAATGAATCTGTTCTCAAAGTCAAAATGATCACGATTTTTTCCTCAGATTCAAAACATGCACTGTCATGGTTTTGTCTGTACAATTTAGTAAGTCTTAAGTACTTTGCAACAACTTCCTTGAACGTGAAAGACAGTTTTTGAATGCTAGATCTGTATCGCGTTTCATTCCAGACTCGATCCTCTCTTTGATTGTAGATCTACTGTTTGCTGTTTACGCACTATCATATGATTCGCTATGTAACGTTTGGTAAGCTTACCTTGCAACAGCTTTCTTGTCTTTGTTGGCATTTCTGGCTGTGTTGACCGTCAGAATTATTTTAAGAACCAGGCTGCTGCAGTCGACATGTTTCGCATATTGTAGGGTTACCATGCTGCATAGGTAAAGTGGCTTGTATAACCTGACTATTCTGTTTCAAAACACTGTTTATATTTGTGTAGGTTGTAGTCATCATAACTAATCGCATTTTGCCATTTGTTTCAGAAAGGAGGTTAACCTACAACAAGATCGACGCTATGTCAGATATATATGCCTCAGCCACATGAAGACTTCCGAATTTAGATCTACTCGGCATGGTGACAAGTCTTGATGAAAAGTATAGGACTGAGGACAGCAGTGGAAAAAGTGCCCACATGGCAGGTACCTAACCTATTACCCTAGTCATTTTATCTGTTTGCCTTCTTTTGAAAATTATACATGGAGTTGATATGATGCGTTAGTTTTAACTGTGTGTGTGTGCGTGTGTGTGTGTGTGTGTGTGTGTGTGTGTGTGTGTGTGTGTGTGTGTTTGTGTGTGTGTGTTACGGAGTGAGTGAGTTTGTGTTATGTTACTGTTTGTTGATTTCTTACGGGAGCCTTGAAGGCTTCGCCTCTTGTTTATCTATGCCTAGGCTATACAATTTTGCCAGGAAAGACCCTTTTGTCAATCGTGAGATCTTTAACGTGCACACCCCAATGTAGTGTACACGAAGGGACCTCGGTTTTTTGTCTCATCCGAAAGACTAGCACTTGAACCCGCCACCTAGGTTAGGAAAGGGGGGAGAAAATTGCTAACCGCCTAACGCCCTGACCCTGGGTCGAACTCGCAACCTCTCGCTTCCGAGCGCAAGTGCGTGTGCACATGTGTGTGCGTGTGTGAGTCAGTGTGTGTGTGTGTGTGTGAGTGTGTGTGTGCGTGCGTGTGTGTGTGTGTGTGTGTGTGTGTGTGTGTGTGTGTGAGTGTGTGTGTGTGTGTGAGTGTGTGTGTGTGTGCGCGTCAATGTACGTGTGTGTGTCGGTGCGTGTGTTAGGCGGTAGAGGGTTTGAGGGCGGGGGAAGGTGTGTGTGTTTGTGTTTGTGTATGTGCTCTTTGTGAATGAAGTGTTTCTCACTTTCTGCGAAACTTCCGAGTAAGTTTATTAGTTACAGCACTTGGCGAAAAAACATGCAAGCGTTAATCGCAAAACAACACCATTGAAAGTATGATGCTCTTAAATGAACTCAATTTGAAAAAGGCCGTTTAAAAAGAAGTAAGAAAGAACGTAAAGGGAAACAAAATGCTCAATTAAAGTACCTTTAACACAACAAGAGTATTAGACCCACAAAAAAAGATGAACAAGAGAAGAGAATATTAACTGAAATGACATTTTAAAATAATAGAAAGAAGAGAAAAGACGTCATATTTCAGCAGTACCCACAACTATATCCATCATTATCTTAACCCAAATAAACATAAACGACACTACCATCATACAATAACCAAAGTCACCGCAATTATCTGCAACAAACTATAGACCCACGACGAAATGTATACAATTGTACATACAATGCGCATAGTTACAGTCTGCAGTAGTAGTAGCGCCCACTGCCTGATAAAAAACCACTAGGTTCTACAGGTAAAGGGAGAAAACTCGTACAAAGCAAGAACTTCACGGCTTCGGTAGCAGGGGCATCGGTCGTTTAATGCGATTCGATTTGCATGTGGACTGTGTTCACAAAATATTGCTTGCAAGGATTTCTAAGACAAAAGCTTTGACTGGCTTTGGTGACTGTGAACAAATAGAAAACAAGTCGCGTAAGGCGAAAATACAATATTTAGTCAAGTAGCTGTCGAACTCACAGAATGAAACTGAACGCAGCAAGACCGTATACTCGTAGCATCGTCACTCCACCGCCCGTGGCAAAGGCAGTGCCCGTGGAATTGACAAGAAGAGCGGGGTATTCGTTGCGCTAAGAAGGATAGCACGCTTTTCTGTACCTCTCTTCGTTTTAACTTTCTGAGCGTGTTTTTAATCCAAACATATCATATCTATATATTTTTGGAATCAGGAACCGACAAGGAATACGATGAAAGTGTTTTTAAATTGATTTCGAAAAAAAAAATTTGATAATAATTTTTATATATTTAATTTTCAGAGCTTGTTTTTAATCCAAATATAACATATTGATATGTTTTTGGAATCAGCAAATGATGGAGAATAAGATAAACGTAAATTTGGATCGTTTTATAAATTTTTAATTTTTTTTACAATTTTCAGATTTTTAATGACCAAAGTCATTAATTAATTTTTAAGCCACCAAGCTGAAATGCAATACCGAACCCCGGGCTTCGTCGAAGAGTACTTGACCAAAATTTCAACCAATTTGGTTGAAAAATGAGGGCGTGACAGTGCCGCCTCAACTTTCACGAAAAGCCGGATATGACGTCATCAAAGACATTTATCAAAAAAATGAAAAAAACGTTCGGGGATTTCATACCCAGGAACTCTCATGTCAAATTTCATAAAGATCGGTCCAGTAGTTTAGTCTGAATCGCTCTACACACACACACACACAGACACACACACAGACACACACACGCACATACACCACGACCCTCGTTTCGATTCCCCCTCGATGTTAAAATATTTAGTCAAAACTTGACTAAATATAAAAAAGTGGTTTATTGCGATATCTATAATTATATACATTTGTTTAGCGGTCATTCTGTTCAGTCCAGATGGTCCGATTTGTTTTTCAAACCCAAGTTTGAGACACTGTCTGTGGTGGTTTATTCATTTATTCATCTACTTATTTTCCTGTCAATCTGTATCTTGGAGATCTCTTATGTGTGTTATCCTTCACTGTACTAAATACATAATCAAACAATTTAATTATCGATTCATATGTCTCTCTGTATGATTATTAAATCGGAAGATCAGGTTCGATCGGTTTTGGACGCTTAAACATTTTCACTGTGGTATATTTATTTATTGATGTATTTAACTATTTATATATTAATTCATTTATTTAACTGTCAATATGTTTGTTCACGATGCTCAGAGTTTGTCTTCACTTCAGAAGCTGATATTAAGAGAAAAGACCTGTCTGTCCCTTCTTACCCCTACAGTATTCGTTATATCAGTCAAACCTGTATATAACGAACACAAAAGAGATCAAGTAAAACTGGTCTTTAAAGACAGGTAATCGTTAACGGGCAGGTGGTCGTTACCAAGAGGTGGTCGCTAGGGCAAGGTCAACTGCAGTACCTTATCTATATAGTAAGCTATTCCTCGATCGATTCATATCTGTGTGCATCCTGAACTCAGGTCAAAATGAGTTCGGCTCATTCTCTCCCTGACCGGATGCCTTGAGTTTCCTTGCCTGGCAAGGAAACAGATTTGTTTACATATTTAGAGCTTTTTTGTAATGTATTATTGATATAAGCAGATTCGCGATCGTCGATAATGATTTTTCATGGTGTTTTGTAATTTTTCAATAACAAAGGAATTGATATGTAAGACAGTTTCAAGCGAGGGTTTTTTCGCGGCTGTATTTACTGTGTAAACAACTCTAAATATGGCAAACGTGTCACGTGATAATCAACCGTTTGGTTTTGGCGCTCACTGGAGCAGACGATTTTTTCTGTAACCAGTTGACAGTGATGAAACCATATATTACGGTCTCCTTCCGGCAGCAGTCCCAACATTTCGACTTGTTTTGACCTTAGAACGATGTCTTTATCATAACTGTGAAGAACCGAACGGAGATCACTGTCGAAGTTGGCCAATCTGCAATCATTTTCGTCTCGCGAACACTGATCTCAAATTTAGAGCAGTGCTCGCGAAAAACATATGGGAGATAACTCTGTATTCTTATTTTGATAGATTCGCGTAGGACTGTAGCGTCCGGTCAGAGAGACAACTGGCAATAGCCGTGGAGCGATGCTTATCAGAATGATCTGTGTGTGTGTGTGTGTGTGTGTGTGTGTGTGTGTGTGCGTGTGCGTGAGCGTGTGTGTGTGTGTGTGTGTGTGTGTGTGTGTGTGTGTGTGTGTAATTGGATGTAATTGTGTGTGTTTGCATTGGCAGTACGTGCTTCTCCACATTTAATGCATTTAGATTGATCGTTTTAAGAATTGATATTTTAATTGAAGCAACGCAAAACAAAATCCGGTCTACCATGTTTTCTCAGATTGTCACTGTCAGTCCTCTGAAAATGTACCGCCAACCACGCGTCCGCCCCGTGATCGGGAGGTCGTTGGTTCGAACCCCGGCCGGGTCATACCTAAGACTTTTAAATTGGCAATCTAGTGGCTGCTCCGCCTGGCGTCTGGCATTATGGGGTTAGTGCTAGGACTGGTTGGTCCGGTGTCAGAATAATGTGACTGGGTGAGACACGAAGCCTGTGCTGCGACTTCTGTCTTGTGTGTGGCGCACGTTATATGTCAAAGCAGCACCGCCCTGATATGGCCCTTCGTGGTCGGCTGGGCGTTAAGCAAACAAACAAACAAAAAACCGCCAACCACTATTGTAAGATTCACCACGTTATGAAATCTAATATTCTCACATTTCTTTTTGAGGTCTAGCAATGAGGTTTGCACTTTATTGGACACACGAAACAAGTTTCCAGACAAAGCTTTCAGGGTTCATGCTAAAAATAATCGCGGCGCTCGGTACCCTGGTTTAAGCTGACCTATGACCTTCTCGAGGACTCTCGGCAAGCCCCGTCTGCGGTTCGCGCGAGATTTTTGAAGGAGAATTCCTGACATGAACACTCGCGCGAAAACAAACATTTCAATAAACGGTGCCGTGTCTTTCCGCGCTGTCCTGGTTTTCGCTAAATCCTCTCACAGACCCACTCCTCCTTTCACTTTGCTCGACAATCAACCTCGACAAGCAGAAAAGGGATGTAAACATCTGTGCTTTCCTTTCTCATCTCCTGGGTGATCTCCCTTCCCCTCCAGGGGCGGCGGCCATTGTTTAGCTCCGCAGCTGCGGGCGACAGGAATCACGATTGGGGAGCAAACAGGTCAGGTGACACGATGACATCACGTCACGTGACTGACGGGCCGTGGGGTCTGAAACAATAGGGAGCCGGGGGAGAGGGGGACAGGGGTGGTTGCTCGTGAGGAGTTGTCGCGAGTTGAGAGTTTGTTATGTGTGGGAACGGTCTGGTACCGATTGTTCAGCGATATTCACAGTCTGTCAACGAGAATGATGTATCTGAAGTGTTTCCCTTGTGGGCGGGAAGGATTGGTATGCAGGGTAATAAGGGGGTGGGTGCAGTAGTGGGACAAAGGGTGATGCGGGATTTTTTGTCTGAAAAAAAAGATGAAGCAAACCCTGTTTCTATTGTTCGAAAATTCTGTGCTGTTGACATGGTCTCACTTGCTGTCACCGGTTACTAATTAGTACAACACAACCTTTGGGACCGGATGACTGTCAAAATATTACTTATTTGAGATTAGTCACGGGCTGAAACTGAACCTGCATGTCTATAATCTACCAGAAAAGACGAAGGGGAGAGGGAATAACTTTTTTTTCAGGAAATGTTTCCCCAAAATTTGTGGTGCACATGTTTTCTCTTAGCTTACTGCCTGGTTATGTAAATGCAAACACTTACTCAGTTTTACTCTGTTTATCCTTGTCTCTCTCACTTGTTTCTCGCACCCTGTCTGTCTGTCTGTCTAAGTTTTTCTGTCTGCCTGTCTGTCTCTCTACCCCGGCCCCTCTCTCTCTTTCTCTCTCTCTGTTTGTCTTGTCTTACTTTTTGAGCATTTGGTAGAATTCTGTTTTAGATGTAGGGACAGGTTGTAATACAAGTCGTAGCTTTGAACCTCACTCCTTATAAATAATGTTTCATCATCTCTTCTTGGAATAAATTTTGACTTAAAGACAAATATACTTCAGATCAGAAATATATGAAACTAGTGATATTTGTGCCGCTGTTTCTTACTCGTTCCCGAAAGTTGTATAACTCTATTTCAAAATCATGTTATTCAAGCAATAATTTCTCGTCACTCTCCATGTACCAGTTTGTTTGTTTGTTTGCTTAACGCCCAGTCCACCACGAAGGGTGATATCAGGGCGGTGCTGCTTTGACATTTGACGTGCGCCACACACAAGACAGAAGTCGCAGCACAGGCTTCATGTCTCACCCAGTCACATTATTCTGACACCGGACCCACCAGTCCTAGCACGAACCCCATAATGCCAGACACCAGGCGGAGCAGCCACTAGATTGCCAATTTTAAAGTCTTATGTATGACCCGGCCGGGGTTCGAACCCACGACCTCCCGCTCACTGGGCGGACGCCTTACCACTACGCCACCGTGTTGCGGTCCATGTACCAGTATTTTACCAGAACCCATCAGAGTTAGTCCAAGCAAAAAACAACAGACTTTATACACAGATTCCGGAACTCATCTACATTTGACTCCAATCTGATAATACTTTCTCAGGGTATGGTCCCTGGCTGATAACACCCAAGAATTGTTCAGCCGAACCATTTCTTGGAGGGCAAGTCTTTTCGATGGTCACCAATCCTAATTCAATTCTGCCCACTGATGCCAAAAGCAAACAGCCTCTGGGAAAGTATTTTCAACCCTTCGTTGATTTTCAGCCTCTAAATATTCCTTAAATTATTATCACATCGCGGCAAAATCCTCGACCAGCTCATTACCAATAACCGGATTTGAAATTCCAGGAAAAACAAACTCAAGACTAACACACACACACACACATCGTTGGTTACTAATCCCAATGGGCTTTGGCCTCTTGGTGTTTTCTTCAAGAATGCGTCATACCAACCGTGCCATGCTATCATTGGAGCAAGGCGTGTTTTCAGAAGAAAGTCATATTCGTCACAACACTAAGAAGTGGGAGGTCTTAAGACATTGACCTATTACTCGGGCAGAGCGTGTCTTCAGTAGAAACTCATATTTCTGAGGACAGCACGAATAAACAAGTCGCGTAAGGCGAAAATACAACATTTAGTCAAGCTGTCGAACTCACAGAATGAAACTGAACTCACTGCATTTTTACAGCAAGAGCGTATACTCGTAGCATCGTCAGTCCACCGCTCGATGCAAAGGCAGTGAAATTGACAAGAAGAGCGGGGTAGTAGTTGCGCTGAGAAGGATAGCACGCTTTTCTGTACCTCTCTTCGTTTTAACTTTCTGAGCGTGTTTTTAATCCAAACATATCATATCTATATGTTTTTGGAATCAGGAACCGACAAGGAATAAGATGAAATTGCTTTTAAATCGATTTCGGAAATTTAATTTTGATCATAATTTTTATATTTTTAATTTTCAGAGCTTGTTTTTAATCCAAATATAACATATTTATATGTTTTTAGAATCAGGAAATGATATAGAATAAGATGAACGTAAATTTGGATCGTTTTATAAAAAAAATTTTTTTTTTTACAATTTTCCGATTTTTAATGACCAAAGTCATTAATTAATTTTTAAGCCACCAAGCTGAAATGCAATACCGAAGTCCGGCCTTCGTCGAAGATTGCTTGGCCAAAATTTCAATCAATTTGATTGAAAAATGAGGGTGTGACAGTGCCGCCTCAACTTTTACAAAAAGCCGGATATGACGTCATCAAAGGTATTTATCGAAAAAAAGAAAACAAAATTCCGGGGATATCATTCCCAGGAACTCTCATGTCAAATTTCATAAAGATCGGTCCAGTAGTTTGGTCTGAATCGTTCTACACACACACACGCACAGACACACACATACACCACGACCCTCGTCTCGATTCCCCCTCTATGTGAAAACATTTAGTCAAAACTTGACTAAATGTAAAAAGAAATAGGGTCTTGAAACATTGACCTTAGTATCGTTCGGGCAAACCGTGTCTTCCAAAGTAAGTCATACCCGTTTAGAACAACACGAAGAAATCATGGGATCTTGAAACAGTGGCCTTAGTATCGTTCGGGCAAACCGTGTCTTCCAAAGGAAATCATACCCGTTTAGGACAACACGAAGAAATCATGGGATCTTATAATATTGACCTTGCCGCACCATCATTCCATTAAAGCGTGTCTTCAAAAAAAATGCAGCATTATCTTTTGTAAAAAAAAACACTTGAGAATTAAGTTGAGGTCTTACAATTTGAATCTTGCAGTACTGCCATTTAGTCACAGCGTTGTCCTCAGGAGAAGATCCTAATCCTTGGGACCAATGGGCGAAGAAATGAAGGACCTAAATCCAAGCCGAACCTCCCGAGCAAAAACAGAAAAAAAGAGAAAAAAAAGTCTCAATATATTGACCTTGCCACGCTATCATTCGGCAAAGCGTGTCTTCAGAAGAAAGTCACACTCCTTAGTATAACGAGGTCCAAACATTCAAGACAAGCAGCTGTTCTCACCCTCTCCTGAGTACTTGCTCAAAGTATGCGTCATAACGATCAGTATCTTCGGTCGTCATTCAACCAAGGCCTTCGTCTTTAGACCCAAGTCTTTCTCTGGCTCGTCGATAGTCCACAGGATTCTTGCCGGCAGAGTCAAAGAC
>NC_090254.1:7888515-7898515 GCF_037325665.1 Littorina saxatilis | reverse complement strand
CTTTAGGCCTGAAGCTACAGTGTCTTGTTTGGTCCCTTGCTCTAGATTATTAAGCAAATCATTGCACTGGATTTGCTAGTGTGTGCCACGTGCCCATAGCTTAAAACAGCATCATCAACAACGGAGAAAAAAAACCACCCACAAAAATCGAAAAAATATCACTAACACCAACGACCGGTCATGCATGTTTTGTTGTAGTCTCCCGACCAAAGGCATAATTCGTCCCTTTGCAAGGCTTTACCAAATACGCAATGAGTTCAGCTGAACTTAGATGTCGTTTTGTTTACAAGAGATTCCTCCTGGCCTCCTCCTCCCTCTCTCTATCACTCTTTCACAGACACACACACACACACACACACACACACACACACACACACACACACACACATCCACACACACACACACACACACACACACACACACACACACACACACTTATCATAACGCGCGTTCGCCGCAAACAAAAGACAATGTTGAGGGAGGCAGAAGTCGCAAGGCAAAATGAAAAGATATTAGCACTGAATCGAGACAGGAAAACAGTTAGCCAACACAGTAGCTGTTCAGCTCACAAAATGTTATTCAACTCTAAAGACCGGGACTATTTTTCTGGCGCCAGAATTACCATGAGAATAGTAGTCCAGTGTCTGTGCGCGGCGCAGGGGAATGCTCATAAGTTTGTTTTTCCGACCACGTTTCTAAAAGGATTTTGCCCAACCACCCCAGGGGGTGAGGCTTGGTTGAGGGAGCCGGGGGACTGATGATTCATTAAGTGCATCGTTCCTCATCTAATATACAGCACCCCCCCCCCCCCCCCGCCCCCGCACCCCGAATTTTTAAATTTTTTGTTACAAGATCTGTATACAAACCTCAAGACGCCCTTTCTTTCAAAACATGGTTTTCTCAGATTGTTGACAATTTTCAAAGGGGATGGTGGTAGGTTTGGCGTGGGGTGGTGTGGCTACTGCATTTTACTCAGTCTAATGAGGTTAGAGTTATGGTTAGAGGAGATGGCTGCTTGAAGGGAGAAAGAGTGTGAGTCGTCATTCAACAAAAATCCCATCCTAAACAAGAAGCATGTTTGGCATGTGTTTGGGTGTGGTTGGCGTGTGTTCTGGCTGTGTCTTATCCCGTGTAAAACCCTAAAAACAATGAAAGTAAAAGATCTGTGGAAGCGAACATGATCGCTTACACGAGGAGGAATGTGACTTTAACATGACGCAATAGTGTTGGAATTAATCAATTCTAAATTAAAAAAACAAGGAAGGTAAGTTGTTGGAACGTTGTTATTGACAAAATGTTGAAAGATTACGTACCGCTGCGCCATTTTGGCGGTAACATTGTACATGGAAACTAAAAATTATAACCTCAGGCACAAGATCACTTGCATAATGGCCCAGTCTTGTATTAACAAAAGTACGTTAAAGTTGGCAGTCTCTTTGTTTTTGGATTTAATTAATTCTGAGTCACCTAACGTAAAAACATTATACACTCCTTCGTGGTTCGCTCTGGGCGAAAAGACTGGGCCATTATGCAAATAATCTTGTACCATATGAGCTTATAATTTTCAGTTTCCATGTATAATGTTACCCCAAAAAATGGCGCACCGGTACGTAATCTTTGACTCGCTAAAGGGAATTCTTTTGGGTCATTTTGAGATTGTAAGGAGCATTGTACGTTAGTTTAACAAAACCCTGCTCCTGCCGGCGTTATTCCACATAATTATTCTGAAACCTCATCTTGAGAAAATAATTACACAACATTGCACAATTGTTATCCGTGCACGCTAAACCACAAAATGAAGTCAGTTCAATCTCTGATGACTCACATGCTGTTTCAAAACATCCTACATTCGATTAACGCAAAAATTAAACAGAACCGAAGTTTTCCCATGGATTTCACTCAAACAGGGTTTTGTGTGTGCTTTCAATGAGAATCTGCCTTTAGTTAATCAAGCCCAGCTGTAAATTCCCGGATGGTCCGTATTATGCTAGAAAGCACACCTCTCTCCCAGGAAATGGACACTTTTGGAGTGTGGAGGAATTTGAAAGCAGACCAAATATTCTTGTTTGATTTCCTGAGATCACAAGGACGGGTCCAAAGAAGGTGGCGTAGACGCTTGGACCTCTTCGCGAAACCGGTCTGCCGCACTGTATTCTGGTAGTTGGGTTGTGTTGACCCGTTCCTTTTGGTAATTTGCAGCTACAAATCTTAAAACTATTTAAATAAAATCGGCAACCGGCTGATATTTTTGTTTGAAAGATTTTTTCCTACGCAACATGTTCTGTTGTCACTGTTTGTTACAGTTGGTTTGGTTGGTCATCTACACAGATGGACAGGTTTTATGGGGACAAGGATTTAAACTTTGAACAAATCCGGCCTAGTCTAGAAAATTGGTTAGCGCGATCACTGATATTTGTACACTTGATGGAGAAACGCAGAAACGCAATATGTGTATAAGAGCACGTGCAGTCTAATACTTTAATACTCTATGACTTTAAGTGTGCATGACTCACTCAATCCGTCGCGATATAACCTTCGTGGTTGAAAACGACGTTAAACACCAAATAAAGAAAGAAAGAACTCACTCAATATCAGACTTCCTTTTGGGGACAGAAGACAACGTCTTTCAACCCGAAAAGGATACATTCGTTCCTCTGCGCTGGCAAGAGACAGACGACAAAAGAAAGTTCTAAGAGGAAGCAGACGATAAGCTGAAGTCTGCTCAGACAGGAGGATCCAGGCACCCGGCTGACGAAAACCCGATAGACGGTGGCAAAGTAGTGTTGCTAGGGTGGAGGGGGGGGGGGAGGATGGGGACACCAGGCACTAAGGTCCAAGCCGGCAAAGATCAGGGGGGGCATGGATCTTGCATTCCTGTTTGCACACATGACGGGATCGGTGGACCGAGGCTCTCTGAAATGGTCGCAGACGACAGCTTGCCGAGACTAATGTCTTTGGGGTTTGAGTCACCAAGACGCTTGCAGCTGGTCGCGACGCATGCAGTGAGGGCCTGAACATTATGAGAGAGAGAGAGAGAGAGAGAGAGAGAGAGAGAGAGAGAGAGAGAGAGAGAGAGAGAGAGAAAAGAGAAGAGAGAGAGAGAGAGTGAGAGTGAGAGAGAGAGAGAAAAGAGAGAGAGAGAGAAGAGTGAGAGAGAGAAAGAGAGTGAGAGAGAGAGAAGAGAGAGAGAGAAATAGAGAGAAGAGAGAGAGACACAGAGAGAGAGAGAGAAAGAGAGAGAGAAAGAGAGAGTGAGAGAGAGAGAGAGAAAGAGAGAGAAAAGCGAGAGAGAGAGAGAGAGAGAGAGAGAGAGAGAGAGAGAGAGAGAGAGAGAGAGAGAGAGAGAGAGAGAGAGAGAGAGAGAGAGAGAGAGAGAGAGAGAGAGAGAGAGAGAGAGAAAAGAGAGAGTAGTAAACACAGTAAAAGTAGAGAAAGTGCAACATCGGAATTTTATACACGTCTAATAATCCAGCATTCAAAAAACGGACAACACATACTTATTTTCATGTGATTTGAATATCATTTATTGAAAAATATTAATTTAGAGTTAGGGAATTGTTTTTCTATGACTGGCCATATATTGTATTGAGCTCAAGAAATATGCTCCATCACAACATTCGTGACAATAGTGTATTGCCTAAAGCTTCTTCTTAATCCTCTATACTTCTTTTTTTAAACAAAAAGACAAGACAACAGTAACCAGGTTTGGTACATTCTTAATCAATATTTCACCAGCTAGTCGCTGCCTACTTCAAGATGGTAAAAAGTAAGGAATATATATTTCTTCTTCTACCTTGTCTAAAAAAAAACTCGAACACGTCGGGTTCTACATTCGCTAGTCCACGTCGTGATATGTGCGTGTGCTATTAGCAGCTACATCATCGTGGTCTTGTTGAGACTCACAGACAAGTCCAGAGAAGTGACAATTACAGCCTGCGCGCAGACATTAACGCCATGCTTGCGACACAATAATTCAGGCAGAAATGCAGACTGGAAGACAAGCTCTGAGAAGTTTCAATCTGAAGACACTGACACCAAACTTGTGAAAAATCAGTCCGACAGAAATGCAGACTGGAGGATAAGATTAGAAAAGTTTCAGTCTGCAGACACTGACACCAAACTTGTGAAAAATCAGTCAGACAGAAATGCAGACTGGAATAAGAAGATAAGACGAGAGAAACTTCTGTCTGCCAACAGTGGCACCACAGGCTTGTGAAAAAATAAGTCAGACAGAACAGCAGACTGAAAGACAAGCTCAGAGAAGTTTCAGTCTGCAGACACTGACACCAAAGTTGTGAAAAATCAGTCCGAGAGAAATGCAGACTGGAAGATAAGATTAGAGAAATTTCTGTCTGCCAACATTAGCCCATTGCTTGTAACAAAATCAGTCAGACAGATATGAAGACTGAAAGAAGACAAGCTCAGAGAAGTTTCAATCTGCAGACACTGACACCAGCCTTGTGAAAAATTAGTCCGAAAAAAAATACAGACTGGAATAGGAAGAAGTCTGCCAACATTGGCGCCGAGCTTGTGACAAAATAAGTCAGGCAGATATGAAGACTAGAAGAAGACAAGCTCACAGAAGTTACAATCTGCAGACACTGACACCAAAGTTGTGAAAAATCAGTCCGAGAGAAATACAGACTGGAAGAGAAGATTAGAGAAATTTCAGTCTGCCAACATTGGCCCATTGCTTGTAACAAAATCAGTAGGACAGAAATGAAGACTGGAAGAAGACAAGCTCAAAGAAGTTACAATCTGCAGACACTGACACCATGCTTGTGACAAAATCAGTCCGACAGATATGGAGACTGAAAGAAGACAAACTGAAAGAGGTTACAATCTCTAGACACTGACTGACACCATACTTGTGACAACATCTGTCAGACAGAAATGAAGACTGGAAGAAGACAAGCTCAAAGAAGTTACAATCTCCAGACACTTACACCATTCTTGCGACAAAATCAGAAAGACAGAAATGCAGCATTTCGGGTCATGCCTCCCGCCCTTCCAAGACAACAGAAACAACATTCTCCCCGCCAGTTTCTATCGCAGGGATCCAAAGAAGCTAGGTGAAAAGCAAGGGGACTTGGAAGCTGAGAAAACACGCACGTCGCATGCAGACACTTACACGGATGCATTCCTCAAAGACTTCCCCCTTCCCTATTCCTTCCCTCGGGAATTCAAAGGCATAACCGGCGACGCCAAAGTGAGTGAAATTCCCGCCGTCATTCCGTCATATTACCGGCTCCGGCAAAACAAACAGGACCCTGGGGAGAGTAGATTTCAGGGGGACATGTAGATTGGACAAGAAAGGGAAATGCCGGAGAGTTGGGGCGTTGGACGGGGGGCGAATGTTCACGTGCGTTGTGTTCCCGACGCCCGGGCTTCAGTCGTAGGGTGGTCCGGCTGATATCAATGCGTCGGGTCCGTACTTAAAAAGTATTGTCCTACTCATGTAAGCAACCCTATCAGCCACCAACGTTCTGTCCGAGATATTAAATGAAGTGAGAACAAATCCCATCTCTTGGACATAAATACCAACAGTCAACAGCCCAGCTGCTTCTTGTGTAGAGTGGGGATTTGTATTTGTATTATTTATTTATTTATTTATTCATTGATTTTATTTATTTATTTATTTATCTTATTTATTTATTTATTTATTTAGTTAGTTATTTATTTATTTATTTATTTATTTATTTATTCATTTATTTATTTATTTATTCATTTATTTATTCATCTATTTTATTTATTTATTTATTTTATTTATTTATTCATTTATTCATTTATTTATTTATTCATTTATCTTATTTATTTATTTATTTATATTAATACTGAATGAGTTTCACAGGTTGACATTGGTGAAATTTACTGGTATCACTTAGATCAATTCATCGAGGAAAAAACTACTTATCAGAGTGTATAGTTTTACTGTGTGTCGAAGTGAAAAGATGTTCTTCTCACACACAAAATCCCTGGCACATGTAGTTGTGCAAATGACCACGTACACGTTCGTTCATTCTTTAAAACCAAAGTTCGGTCGGGTCCATTGGTCCTCAGGGAAATGCTAGAGAAGAGAAAGAGAATGCTTCATGTCCTACAGGCTAAATAGTTCGCCTCTTAAGGACTAGATATGGGTTATCTGATAATTCGAGTTTTATGCCCTCAAGGCTTTTGATGAGATACACAAGTGTATGGGTGTTTAGGTGGTGTCAGCCATCTGCACTTATGGCAAAATGACCGAGGTCTTTTACGTGCCACTGTGGTGACACGGGGGAGGGACATGGCTGCTGTCTCTAGGTCTGCAAATAAAGTTGACCCGTATCCGTTTCGGCCCGGAGTCGAACCTGCGACCTTAGGATCACAAGTCTAGTGCTCAACCAACTGAGCTAACCCGGCCACCAGAATTCTATACGAGAAGGACGGTAGCTTTATAACAGGGGCTGTCCAGATTGGGATCAGCAATGTGGACATTGCTCGGATTGCTGCAGAGTCGTTGAGAATCTGCTGGTACTCAACATCGACGTCCTTGACTGAAGGGTCTTTCAAAATGTCTGGAAAGTGAGTGAAGTCAATAAAACGTCAGAAGCTGATGTCAATGGCTTTCTTTGCCCTTCTGGTTGGTTTCTGGCAACTGATTTTGATTACAATTGATCTGGATATGATCGACTCTGTTTGTCCGTCTGTCTCTGTCTGTCATTCTCCTTCCATCCATTCCACCCCCCACATCCACCACCCCCCTCCCCCACCCCCCACTCCATTCGCCCGCTGCATGCTTGTTGCTCGGTACGGTATGACTTTCGTCGTTAACCTTCCCCTTTAAAGTATTTGTTTAAGCCTGTGTGTTTGCATCACCTTCATACGTGGACAAACAAAGACAGACACAATCTGCATATTCACACATTCCTTTACGCTAAATGTTGGTATTGCATTATTACATTTTACCCCCCCCCCCCCCCCCACACACACACACACACACGCCCCAAGCGGGTCAAAGTGTCATCATGCTTTTGAAAGGATTCTTTCACAAATATCATTCAAGTTTCGCCGAAATTAAATTTACTTAGTAATTATTTCTTGGTGCCGTTTACTTAAAGGCACAGTAAGCCTCCCGTAAACCATCACAGATACGGTCAGGCTTTTACACACAGTACAAACATCCTTTCATTTAAACACTCACCGATTGAGAACATCCTGGGTGCCCTCCGTAAAGAGCGAACAATTTTCAAAGAATTTATTTTTGCGTGGTTTATCTTACCCCTGAGCCATCGTAAACCCGTGTGACCCAGTTTCCCTTTTTCACAATGTAGTCGTCATTTAGTCATTTGAATGCGACTCGATGTGAGCTTATCTACAATAGCACGTTTTTATGCACGAAACAAACGGCTGTGGTTCACAAGAACTCTAGCGATGGCTTTTGACTGTTGAGAGGAACGGCGATATGCATAAACCGTCGTCTGCTACGACCCTTGCGTGACCCTGCTTCCGGGCTTTTCTTTTTTCAAACTTTCACAACTTCGAATTGTACTGATCTTGTCTTGATGAAAAAAGAATTCTTTTTTGATTAAAGAATGTTTGTGTAACAAGCTGTCAATTTATTATATAGATTTTAAAAGTTAGGTCTAGCGCAAAAACGCACCACGGTCCAAAAACATTCTGATAATCATCGATCCACAGCTATGGCCAGTTTACATCAATAGAATGAGACCCGAAGGGTAGTAACTCATTTTTGACCCGAGTTCAGGATGGGTCCAAAAAGTGTTCGAGACAATCTGCAAAATTAATTCTTTAAAAATTGCTCGCGCGCTCTTTACGTAGGGCACCTAGGATGTTCCCGTTTGGTGAGCGTTCAAATGAAAGGGTGTTTGTTATGTGTGTAAAAGCCTGACAGTATCTGTGATGGTTTACGGGAGGCTTACTTTCCGGGCGTGATTTCCGGTATTGAATATTCATAACAGCCGTCCAGCACCAAAACGAGGCGCCATTGTTGTAGAGGAACAAGTCCACGAAAATAAATTCTTTGAAAATTTCTCACGCTCGACAGAACGCAGCCAGGATGTTCCCGTTCGTGAGCTTTCTTTCTTTCTTTATTTGGTGTTTAACGTCGTTTTCAACCACGACGGTTATATCGCGACGGGGAAAGGGGGGGAGATGGGATAGAGCCACTTGTCAATTGTTTCTTGTTCACAAAAGCACTAATCAAAAAATTGCTCCAGGGGCTTGCAACGTAGTACAATATATGACCTTACTGGGAGAATGCAAGTTTCCAGTACAAAGGACTTAACATTTCTTACATACTGCTTGACTAAAATCTTTACAAACATTGACTATATTCTATACAAGAAACACTTAACAAGGGTAAAAGGAGAAACAGAATCCGTTAGTCGCCTCTTACGACATGCTGGGGAGCATCGGGTAAATTCTTCGGTGAGCGTTCAAATGGAAGTATGCTTGTACTGTATGTAGAGGCTCGGCGAGCTCTGTGATGGTTTACGGGAGGCTTACTGTGCCTTTAACCTTCAAGTTTTGCAATAAATGCATGTCTTGGTGGGGCTTTGAACATCAAGCCAATTTTGTACCATAACTATGATAGTTTCGGACCTTCACATTTGCTGACAATGACATCGATGGTGGGCTGTCAGGAACAAATACACTCAGCAGCACAGAATTGTCTGCCCTGTTCCGCTCTATCTTGCATCCTCTCCCAGCAGATGGGCTGGCAGGCGCCTCTCTAAGTGTTAAGAGCTATGCAAATGTGGTTATCTCTTTCCATTCTTCTTGACATGGTCTGATGAGAAAACAGTCAACACTCCTTGGCTTGTCCTTGGTTGGAGTTATTGGGCCTTGGGCATTAGATGCGGTGGATTCGAGAGTTTGAGTACCAATTTCATTTCCAGCGTCCCTTTGTGCTTCGGTCTCTGTGTCTTTGATTCGATGGTATTATATTTGCAAGTACTAGTACTGCATAGTCTCTGTCTCTGTCTCTCTCTTTGACTCTCTCCATATTTCTCACAGACAGACAGACAGACAGACAGACAGACAGACAGACAGATATATTCGGTCATTCTTTCTTGCTCGCTCTCTCTCTCTCTCTCTCTCTCTCTCTCTCTCTCTCTCTCTCTCTCTCTCTCTCTCTCTCTCTCTCTGTCTCTCTCTGTCTGTCTGTCTCTCTCTCTCTCTTTCTCTCTCTCTCTCTGTCTGTCTCTCTCTCTCTCCCTCTCTCTCTCTCTGTCTCTCTCTCTCTGTCTATATCTCTCTCCCTCTCTCTGTCTCTGTATCGCTCTCTCTGTCTCTCTCTCTGTCTCTCTCTCTGTCTCTCTGTCTCTCTGTCTGTCTGTCTGTCTGTCTCTCTCTCTCTCTCTCTCTCTCTCTCTCTCTCTCTCTCTCTCTCTCTCTCTCTCTCTCTCTCTCTCTCTCTCTCTCTCTCTGCCCTAGAACCCAACCCTCTCAACCTCTCAGTCCCTGATATTCGTAATTTAACCCGACATAACCAATTTTGAGGAGTGAGAGCCGAAAGAAAAAAAGAGAAACTCAAGCTAATTGTTTGCTCATTTTTATGGAATTGTTCTGCAGGAGGATGTGCAAATATTGCGACAAGATAATGAAAAGATGTCATCCGAGCAATCTCTTGAAAGTTTCTTTCGTTTAATAATCAAAGTTACACAGTCCGTTCAAGAGTTTCTTCCGACAAATTTCAAGATTTTTTGAAGATAATGGATTTTCTCCCCACTGACGCGTCTATTGTTCCAATATTTTCGACAGCAGGAAAAGAAATCAAAGTTAGCAAAATCTTGCAAATTTAAGAAAGTCTTGTTAAAAAAATCTGTCTGAAAATTACTTTTATCTTTTTAGGCTGTTTACAGAGCGATTCAATCTTTCCACAGGTAAAAGAAAACATCCTTCCCGCTTAAATCAACCTCTTTTTACATTTAATCAAATTTTGACTAAATGTTTTAACATAGAGGGGGAATCGAGACGAGGGTCGTGGTGTATGTGTGTG
>NC_090254.1:7876015-7883515 GCF_037325665.1 Littorina saxatilis | reverse complement strand
ATTTTTAAGCCACCAAGCTGAAATGCAATACCGAAGTCCGGCCTTTGTCGAAAATTGCTTTACAAAAATTTCAATCAATTTGATTGAAAAATGAGGGTGTGACAGTGCCGCCTCAACTTTTACAAAAATCCGGATATGACGTCATCAAAAGTATTTATCGAAAAAAATAATTATTAATTTTTTGATTTGGTGTTGTTTTTCAATTCTTTTTAATTTGCGTTTATATTGCGGTAGGATTAGAATATATATATATACCAAACCGATGTCAAATACGAGCTGATTTGGTGAAATAAAGCACATTTCTACTTGCGAAACCCATCGAACAGCCATTAGGCTAAGCGAGAGAGTTCTCGTGATTGTTTTAATTAAAAAACTTATTCATAAAAACTAGAGACTAGGTTTCTGGTCAAAACGAATGATTAATCTGCTGTATCATTCGCTTGTCGGAAAGACAATCGGCCTACGCGCATCTCTCAAATATGACCTTCTCTTGTCTACGATTTCGGAAATTTAATTTTGATCATCATTTTTATATTTTTAATTTTCAGAGATTGTTTTTAATCCAAATATAACATATGTATATGTTTTGAGAATCAGAAAATGACGAAGAATAAGATGAAATTGTTTTTGGATCGTTTAATAACAAAATAATTTTAATTACAAGTTTCCGATTTTTAATGACCAAACTCACTCATTAGTTTTTAAGCCACCAAGCTGAAATGCAATACCAAACCCCGGCCTTCGTCGAAGATTGCTTTGCCAAAATCTCAATCAATGTAATTGAAAAATGAGGGTGTGACAGTGCCGCCTCAACTTTTACAAAAAGCCGGATATGACGTCATCAAAGGTATTTATCGAAAAAAGGAAAAAACATCCGGGGATATCATACTCAGGAACTCTCATGTCAAATTTCATAAAGATCGGCCCAGTAGTTTAGTCTGAATCGCTCTACACACACACACAGACAGACAGACAGACAGACAGACACACACACACAGACAGACACACACAGACACACACACACACACACACACACACATACACCACGACCCTCGTCTCTGACTAAATGTAAAAACGAATAAATCAATCAATCAATAAATAACAGCAAAGGAAATAAGGATTGAAAAAGAAAGAAAATAATGAACTAGCGTTTAGTCAATAATATCCCTCTGAAATACTTAAATATCTTGATGCACACAGCATGAGCCTTTCTCGTTACTCACGGGGAAGTAATGTGGCAGAGAAGATTTGACATTTGACAAATCCTCCAGCCAACGGATGAAAAGTGAATACGATCTCAACTTTCACGAGAGTAATAAGCAAGCGTCGGTGGTGTAACGGTTAGCATGGTTGCCTTCCAAGCAGTCGATCCGGATTCGACTCCCGGCCGACGCACTTTCTTTCTTTTTTCTTTTTTTGAAATTTGTGGTTGTTTTTCACACACATATACCACGACCCTCGTCTCTGACTAAATGTAAAAACGATTAAATCAACCAATCAATAAATAACAGCAAAGGAAATAAGGATGAAAAAGAAAGAAAAGAATGAACTAGCGTTTTAGTCGATAATGTCCTTCTGGGGTTGCTGAAATATATTGATGCACACATCATTCGCCTTTCTCGTTCCCAACGGGTAAGTAATGTGGCAGAGAAGATTTGACATGTAAGAAATCCTACAGCCAACGGATGAAGCGTGAATACCATCTCAAAGTTTACAAGAGTTACAAGCAAGCGTCGGTGGTGTAACGGTTAGCATGGTTGCCTTCCAAGCAGTCGATCCGGGTTCGACTCCCGGCCGACGCACCTTTTTTTTTAAACATTTTAATTTGTGGTTGGTTTTTATTTTTATTTTTAATGTGCGTTTATTTTTGTAATTTCACTTTATATTTTGCTTTTGTGTGTGTGTGTGTGTGTGTATGTATGTGTGTGAATGTGTGTCATTGTGTGTGTGTATGTGTGCGCACGCGCTCATGTGTGTGTGTGTGTATGCATATGTGTGTGTGTATGTGTGTTCTAACACTTTACATTACATTTGTTGTAATTTTAATGACCAGTTTTTTCGTTATTTTTACACTCTTCTCAATGTATGAATAACACATAAAAGAATATACAAAAAATAAGCATAATCTTAGCAAGTTAAGTTTAAGTTAAAAAAATAAGAAAGGTGGTTATTCAGATTCATTCCATGCACACGGGAAACTCTCTCTCACTCACTGACCCGCTGCTGACTGATAATTACATAAACTGATAGATATACAAGGAAATCAAGGAAATCAAGAATAATCAAAAGAAAGAAATAGACAAATAAATAAAACATTATAAATAAATAACAGCAAAGGACACAAGGATGAAAAAGAAAGAAAAGAATGAACTAGCGTTTTTAGTCAATGCACGTAATATCCCTCTGAATTTGCTGAAATATATTGATGCACAGAGCATGCACCTTCCTCGTTCCCAACGGGGAAGTAATGTGGCAGAGAAGATTTGACATTTGACAAATCCTCCAGCCAACGGATGAAAAGTGAATACTATCTCAACTTTCACGAGCTTAATAAGCAAGCGTCGGTGGTGTAACGGTTAGCATGGTTGCCTTCCAAGCAGTCGATCCGGGTTCGACTCCCGGCCGACGCACTTTTTTCAATTTTGTTTAAAATGTTTAATTTGATGTTTTAATGTGTATTTTTTTTATTTCACTTTATATTTTGCTTTGCTTTGCTTTGCTTTGTTTTGTTTTGTTTTGCTTTGGTGTGTTTGACATTTGACAAATCCTCCAGCCAACGGATGAAAAGTGAATACTATTTCAAAGTTTACACTAGTTACAAGCAAGCGTCGGTGGTGTAACGGTTAGCTTGGTTGCCTTCCAAGCAGCCGATCCGGGTTCTACTCCCCGCCGACGCACCTTTTTATATTTAGTCAAGTTTTGACTAAATATTTTAACATCGAGGGGGAATCGAAACGAGGGTCGTGGTGTATGTGCGTCTGTCTGTCTGTGTGTGTGTGTGTGTAGAGCGATTCAGACTAAACTACTGGACCGATCTTTATGAAATTTGACATGAGAGTTCCTGGGTATAAAATCCCCGAACGTTTTTTTCATTTTTTTGATAAATGTCTTTGATGACGTCATATCCGGCTTTTCGTGAAAGTTGAGGCGGCACTGTCACGCCCTCATTTTTCAACCAAATTGGTTGAAATTTTGGTCAAGTAATCTTCGACAAAGCCCGGACTTCGGTATTGCATTTCAGCTTGGTGGCTTAAAAATTAATTGATGACTTTGGTCATTAAAAATCTGAAAATTGTAAAAAAAAATAAAAATTTTCAAAACGATCCAAATTTACGTTTATCTTATTCTCCATCATTTGCTGATTCCAAAAACATATAAATATGTTATATTCGGATTAAAAACAAGCTCTGAAAATTAAATATATAAAAATTATTATCAAAATTAAATTGTCCAAATCAATTTAAAAACACTTTCATCTTATTCCTTGTCGGTTCCTGATTCCAAAAACATATAGATATGATATGTTTGGATTAAAAACACGCTCAGAAAGTTAAAACAAAGAGAGGTACAGAAAAGCGTGCTATCCTTCTTAGCGCAACTACTACCCCGCTCTTCTTGTCAATTTCACTGCCTTTGCCATGAGCGGTGGACTGACGATGCTACGAGTATACGGTCTTGCTGAAAAATGGCAGCTACTTGACTAAATATTGTATTTTCGCCTTACGCGACTTGTTTATATTTAGTCAAGTTTTGACTAAATATTTTAACATCGAGGGGGAATCGAAACGAGGGTCGTGGTGTATGTGCGTGTGTGCGTGCGTGTGTGTGTGTGTGTGTGTAGAGCGATTCAGACTAAACTACTGGACCGATCTTTATGAAATTTGACATGAGAGTTCCTGGGTATGAAATCCCCGAACGTTTTTTTCATTTTTTTGATAAATGTCTTTGATGACGTCATATCCGGCTTTTCGTGAAAGTTGAGGCGGCACTGTCACGCCCTCATTTTTCAACCAAATTGGCTGAAATTTTGGTCAAGTAATCTTCGACGAAGCCCGGACTTCGGTATTGCATTTCAGCTTGGTGGCTTAAAAATTAATTAATGACTTTGGTCATTAAAAATCTGAAAATTGTAAAAAAAAAATAAAAATTTATAAAACGATCCAAATTTACGTTTATTTTATTCTCCATCATTTGCTGATTCCAAAAACATATAAATATGTTATATTCGGATTAAAAACAAGCTCTGAAAATTAAATATAATTATAAAAATTATTATCAAAATTAAATTGTCCAAATCAATTTAAAAACACTTTCATCTTATTCCTTGTCGGTTCCTGATTCCAAAAACATATAGATATGATATGTTTGGATTAAAAACACGCTCAGAAAGTTAAAACAAAGAGAGGTACAGAAAAGCGTGCTATCCTTCTTAGCGCAACTACTACCCCGCTCTTCTTGTCAATTTCACTGCCTATGCCGTGAGCGGTGGACTACGAGTATACGGTCTTGCTGCGTTGCATTGCGTTTAGTTTCATTCCGTGAGTTCGACAGCTACTTGACTAAATATTGTATTTTCGCCTTACGCGACTTGTTTTAAATGTTTAATTTAATGTTTTAAAGGCACAGTGCGCCTCTCGTAAACCATCACAGATACTGTCAGGCTTTTACACACAGTACAAACACCCTTCCATTTGAAGGCTCACCAAACGGGAACATCCCAGGTGCCCTACGTAAAGAGCGAGCAATTTTCAAAGAATTAATTTTGCGGATTGTGTCAGAGACAATCGGACCGTGGTGCGTTTTGGCACAAGACCTAACTTTTAAAATCTAAATAATAAATTGACAGCTTGTTACACAAACATTCTTAAATCATAAAAGAATTCTTTTTTCATCAAGACAAGATCAGTACAATTGGAAATTTTGAAAGTTTGAAAAAAGAAACGCCCGGAAGCAGGATCACGCAAGGTCGTGGTTCTCGTAGCAGGCGACGGTTTATGCCTTTCGCAAGTTCCTCTGAACAGTCAAAAGCCATCGCGAGAGTTCTTGTGAACCACAGCCCTTTGTTTCGTGCATAGTCAGAGGTACATAAAAACGTGGTATTGCAGATAAGCTCACAGCGAGTCGCATTCAAATTACTAGCTCGCGACTGCATTGTGAAAAAGGGAAACCGGATCACACGGGTTCACGATGGCTCAGGGGTAAGATAAACCACGCAACAATAAATTCTTTGAAAATTGCTCGCTCTTTACGAAGGGCACCTAGGATGTTCTCAAGCGGTGAGTGTTCAAATGAAAGGGTGTTTGTACTGTGTGTAAAAGCCTGACAGTATCTGTGATGGTTTACGGGAGGCGAACTGTGCCTTTAATGTTTATTTTTTTTTTTTATTTCACTTTATATATTGCTTTGCTTTGTTTTGTTTTGTTTTGTTATGCTTTGGTGTGTTTGACATTTGACAAATCCTCCAACCAACGGATAAAAAGTGAATACTACATGTATCTCAAAGTTTACACGAGTTACAAGCAAGCGTCGGTGGTGTAACGGTTAGCATGGTTGCCTTCTACGCAGTCGATCCGGGTTCGACTCCCGGCCGACGCACCATTTAAAAAAATGAACTGTATGAATATCATTTCATGATACCACTTACCAATTTATTTTATTTGACATGTGTGTGTGTTTTGTTTTGTTTTGAGGTATATGATCAGGCATGAAAACGGAAAATAAAAAAAATACTGAAAACAAAATTCGAAGGCGCGTAGCGCCAAGTTTCGCAGGCGCGAAGCGCCAAGACTTCTAGGGGGGTCCGGGGGCATGCTCCCCCGGAAAAAAAATTTTTCAAGGGTGCAATTTGGTGCAATCTGGGGCTATCTGAGCCTTAAAATTGGATTCAAACATGGCCCCAAAACTATTTTACTATAACTATGACTAGGGGGAAAAAAAATGAAAAGAAAAAAAATTAAAAAAAAAAAAAAAAAGGGAAAAATACGGAAATTAAAAAAAAATACGGTTTATTTTTTTCAAAAATACGGAAAATACGGAAAATACGGAGAATTTTCATGCCTGATGTTTGTATTGGAACCGTTCTTTTTTTTTACGGCAAAAATCAAAACAAACATCGGAAGATGCATAAGCTCAGTCTGCTACTCACCTAACGCTACAACATTCAATCAATCAATCAATCCGTCCGTCCATCCATTCATCAATCTCTCTCTGATCCTCACTTTACATGATGCAACGATGAAACACACACACACACACACACGAAACTTTTTTCCTCTGCACCACTCCACACAATGAAAGCTGGAACACTTTTTAAAACTTAAAAAGCTTTATACATCACAATACAAAGTTCAACACCAAGCCAGAAAGTATCTTTCGTTTCAAAATTTTCGGCCCGCAGGCCTTCTTCAAAAGGTACACAGACCAAGCGTCTATAGTAACAACCCTACTAAAATACATAATAAAATGACCCTCAAAGCTAACCAAGACTAGTTGAGGTATCAATGCGCCTCGTCAGCAGGTTGTTTAGTACGATCTCTTTCCTGCTTGCATGCGGTTGTAAACAGACAATTGTTATTGTGATGTATAAAAAGTTCAACACCAAGCCAGAATGTCTCATCTTTTGTTTCCAAATTTTCGGCCCGCAGGCCTTCTTCAAAGGTACTCAGACGCTATGGTTAGCATTGAGGGTCATTTTACAAGTAGGAAATATGAAGGCCAACGAAATACCGAGACCACAGGTTATGCGAAGTGATGACGTCGAATACGAGACGCAAGTTGATACATGAATTCTTCCGGACTATGTCAGTCAATTCCAAATTAAATATTTTGATAGTTCTCGTGTAAGCAAATAATGGAAAGAGAGACGATAGTATATATATCAATTTATGTATTCCCCCATCTGCTTCTTTCTCTCTCTAAACGTGTAGGGCAAGTTATTGTTCGGTAACTTACCTAACAACCAAAATCATTTACCCAACAACGGGCCTGAACCCTCGATAGCTCACAGGTTGATGAGTTATACTTTGAGGGAACTACTTTAGCGATTGAAAAGTTCCGAACGCTCCAATGTACGAAATATACATCTTTCTTTCTTTTCTTTATTTGGTGTTTAACGTCGTTTTCAACCATTCAAGGTTATATCGCGACGGGGAAAGGGGGGAGATATGATAGAGCCACTTGTCAATTGTTTCTTTTTCACAAAAGCACTAATCAAAAATTTGCTCCAGGGGCTTGCAACGTAGTACAATGTATTACCTTACTGGGAGAATGCAAGTTTCCAGTACAAAGGACTTAACATTTCTTACATACTGCTTGACAAAAATCTTTACAAAAATTGACTATATTCTATACAAGAAACACTTAAAGGCAGAGTAAGCCTCCCGTAAACCATCACAGATACGGTCAGGCTTTTACACACAGTACAAACACCATTTCATGAAGCTCGCATTTTTCATGATCCGCTAACTTCGACCATTATTTTTAATAATCACTGAGACTCGG
>NC_090254.1:7868657-7875815 GCF_037325665.1 Littorina saxatilis | reverse complement strand
TGCATGTGAAGAAAATTGGTTGTGAAATTAAATAGATTTCACTCCCAAAATCGAATTCTTCGAAAACGTGTACCGAGTGGTTACGTCCCTTGAGTAAGAAGGGAAACATTTTAGGATGAATCAAATTTCTAAGTTAAATAAAATAATTGGTTGGACAAATTTGGCCCCATGAATGTAAGGTACACAAGGTCGCTCATCAGTACTATCGAAGGGTGGTTTTTTTGTTCAGTGTAGAGTTTATACTAGATCAACGAGGCCGAAAATCGAAATATCAACACGGCGAAAGATAAAAACGTCACACCGGGTCATACCTAAGACTTTATAATTGGCAATATAGTGGCTGATCCACATCCCATTTTGGTGCAATCCCATTTTTGCCGCCGTCCCATTTTTTGGCCCATCCCATTTTCGCGACATTTCACAAGCCAAGCGTCATTTTATAAAATTTATAATTTTGAATGATTAATGAGATAAGGATGATTATAATGATGATGCTATGGATTTCCAATTTGGATTGAGACTACGTGACAGGGCATTTTACTAACATGTCATAACAAAAGCGCGACATCCCATTTTGACACCATATCCCATTTGGCCGCCATGCCGTTTCACCGTATTCCATTTATCCCCCATCCATTGTCGCGACATTTCACAAGCCAAGCGTCATTTTACTACCGTGTCATAACAATAGCGCGTCATCCCATTTTGACACCATCCCATTTGGCCGCCATCACATTTTTTATTTATTCTTCTTGCCAAGCCTCACTATACTACTATACTGCGTTATTCAACTAGGAAGACATTCCGTTTACGCCAAATTCCATTTTGGCCACAATCCAAAATGTCGCAAAATAGAGATGGTGGCAAAATGGGATGACGGCAAAACGGCATGGCGACAAAATGGAATGTGGCGCTAGTGGTTTGACACGGTGGTAAAATGACACATGGCCTATGAAATGTCGCAAAAATGGGATGGGGGCAAAATGGGATAACGGCCAAACGGGATTGCGCCAAAATGGGACGTGGAGCTAATGGTACATGACATGGTGGTAAAATGACACTTGGCCTGTAAAATGTCGCAAAAATGGGATGGAAGGCGAAATGGGCTAACGGCGAAACGGGATTGCGCCAAAATGGGATGTGGAGCTAATGGTACATGATATGGTGGTAAAATGACACTTGGCCTGAGAAATGTCGCCAAAATGGGATGGGGGCGAATTGGGATAACGGCGAAACAGGACTAATAGATCCCTTGACTTGGGGTAGTGCGACTCTGTCACTGCTAGCTTTCCACTCGGAGGAAGCGACCGGAATTTCCCAACGATGGGACATCCTAGTAATGAATTTTTTTTTTTTTAATTCTTAAAATTAACAGAGTCGCGCTACCCCAAAAGTCAAGGAATTTCGTGTTTGTCCCTTGACTTTGGAGATGGCAAGAAAATATCGGGCGCAAAAACGTGATTTGTAAAATTTTTCACAACATATGTCGCCTCGCGCCATGTATGTGATGAAACCATTCATATAGCTCTGCGGGAGCTCTGCACTTTTGGACGTCCCCATTTCACTGCTGTACAGCAAACATCGTCCCCAAATACCTGTTTGTTTCTAAAAAATCACGCTGGAGGTTGCATTTTATGTAATAACCTCCTGAAATGAGTTTTGACACTTTAGAATGGCATGTAAAATGACACATGGCCTATGAAATGTCGCAAAAATGGGATGGGGGCAAAATGGGATAACGGCCAAACGGGATTGCGCCAAAATGGGACGTGGAGCTAATGGTACATGACATGGTGGTAAAATGACACTTGGCCTGTAAAATGTCGCAAAAATGGGATGGGGGCGAAATGGGCTAACGGCGAAACGGGATTGCGCCAAAATGGGATGTGGAGCTAATGGTACATGATATGGTGGTAAAATGACACTTGGCCTGAGAAATGTCGCCAAAATGGGATGGGGGCGAATTGGGATAACGGCGAAACAGGACTAATAGATCCCTTGACTTGGGGTTGTGCGACTCTGTCACTGCTAGCTTTCCACTCGGAGGAAGCGACCGGAATTTCCCAACGATGGGACATCCTAGTAATGAATTTTTTTTTTTTTTAATTCTTAAAATTAACAGATAGCTCTGCGGGAGCTCTGCACTTTTGGACGTCCCCATTTCACTGCTGTACAGCAAACATCGTCCCCAAATACCTGTTTGTTTCTAAAAAATCACGCTGGAGGTTGCATTTTATGTAATAACCTCCTGAAATGAGTTTTGACACTTTAGAATGGCATTTAACGCTCATTGAAGTTTTAACAAACTTTCTAACACCTAAAACATTCATAGCACCGATAACGTAATTGTAGCTCTGCACTTTGTGTACACATACGTCCCCATTTCACTGCTGTACAGCAAACATCGTCCCCAAATGCCTGTTTTTCTAAAAATCACGCTGGAGGTTGCATTTTATGTAATAACCTCCTGAAATGAGTTTTCACACTTTAAAATGGCATTTAACGCTCATTGAAGTTTTAAGAAACTTTCTAACACGTAAAACAAAAGAGACCCCAAATGCCTGTGTTTTGAGCAAGATGACATTTTGATACACAGCCGACCCCAAATGACTGTAAAACCACCTATGTGTGTGTGTGTGTGTGTGTGTGTGTGTGTGTGTGTGTGTGTGTTCTTGCATACTACATTACATTGTTGTGATTTTGATGTTAAGTGGTTCGTTATTTCTAAACTCGTTTTAATGTATGAATTACAAATAAAAAAACTAAATCAAATAACGAAAATAATCATAAATCATAAAGTTATGTTTACGTGAATAAAATAAGACAAGTCGCGTAAGGCGAAATTACTACATTTAGTCAAGCTGTGGAACTCACAGAATGAAACTGAACGCACTGCATTTTTTCACAATGACCGTAGACCGCCGCTTGTGCATAACGGAGTGAAACTGACGAGCCTATTCAGCGCGGTAGTGGTTTCGCTGTGCTGCATAGCACGCTTTTCTGTACCTCTCTTCGTTTTAACTTTCTGAGCGTGTTTTTAATCAAAACATATCATATCTATATGTTTTTGGAATCAGGAACCGACAAGGAATAAGATGAAATTGTTTTTAAATCGATTTCAGAAATTTAATTTTGATCATCATTTTTATATTTTTAATTTTCAGAGCTTGTTTTTAATCCAAATATAACATATTTATATGTTTTGGGAATCAGGTAATGATGTAGAATAAGATGAACGTAAATTTGGATCGTTTTAAATAAACAAAAATTTATTACAATGTTCAGATTTTTAATGACCAAAGTCATTAATTAATTTTCAAGTCACCAAGCTGAAATGCAATACCAAAGTCCGGCCTTCGTCGAAGATTGCTTTACAAAAATTTCAATAAATTTGATTGAAAAATGAGGGTGTGACAGTGCCGCCTCAACTTTTACAAAAATCCGGATATGACGTCATCAAAAGTATTTATCGAAAAAAAAAAAGCATCCGGGGATATCATTCCCAGGAACTCTCATGTCAAATTTCATAAAGATCGGTCCAGTAGTTTGGTCTGAATCGCTCTACACACACACACGCACAGATAGACACACACACACACACACACATACACACACACACACACACACACACACACACACACACACACACACATACTCCACGAACCTCGTCTCGATTCCCCCTCTATGTTAAAACATTTAGTCAACACTTGACTAAATGTAAAAAATGATGATTTGGAAACTCTTACTTACTCACTCACGTTGTCTACCTACTTACCTTGATCGCATTGCTTTAAATTGGAAATAGTTTTTTTTTCAGAATTGTTCACAAATAAAATTCAAGGTAGGCAATTTATATGATAAAAAGAATATCTTTAAAATAAGACACGGTCAAGGCAATAACTTATTTTCTAAATAGTTCTAAAATGTGTGTTCTTTTTAAAAATCAAAAGTTATGTTAGCCCCATATAAAGTGACAGTATAACGGAACAATAGCACAGAACGCCTCGTAGCCTATTATCATTCAGAACGGGGAGCAATGTGGTAGGGCAATCTTGACATTTGACAAATCCTCACGCCAACAAATGAAAAGTGGATACTATTTCAACTTTCACGAGAGTGTTAAGCAAGCGTCGGTGGTGTAACGGTTAGCATGGTTGCCTTCCAAGCAGTCGATCCGGGTTCGACTCCCGGCCGACGCACTTTTCTACTTTTTAATTAATTTTTTGATTTGGTGTTGTTTTTCAATTCTTTTTAATTTGCGTTTATATTTTTATTTCACTTTATATTTTGCTTTGCTTTGTTTTGCTGTGCTTGTGCTTGTGTGTGTGTGTGTGTGTGTGTGTGTGTGTGTGTGTGTGTGCGCGCGCGCGTGTGTGTGTGTGTGTTCTAGCGTGCATGCGTGCGTGCGTGCGTGCATGCGTGCGTGTGTGCGTGCGTGCGTGCGTGCGTATGTGTGTGTCCAGTTGTTCGTTATTTTAACACTGTTCTCAATGTATAAATAACACATACAAAATAAATAAAATAACGAAAATAACCAAAATCTTAGCAAGTTCCGTTTAGGTGAAATAAAGAAGAAAAATGATTATTCAGATTCATTTCATGCACACTTACACACGGGAAACTCTTACTGACTCACTCACTGACCTGCAGCCGACTGATAATTGCATAAAGAGAGATATATAAAAGTAAATCATGGAATTCAAGAATGAATGGAAGAAAGAAATAGACAATTTAATAAATCAATCATTAGATAACACGAATGAAAAAGAAAGAAAATAATGAACTAGCGTTTGGTCAATAATATCCCTCTGAAATACTGAAATATATTGATGCACACGGCATGAGCCTTTCTCGTTACTCACGGGGAAGTAATGTGGCAGAGAAGATTTGACATTTGACAAATCCTCCAGCCAACGGATGAAAAGTGAATACGATCTCAACTTTCACGAGAGTAATAAGCAAGCGTCGGTGGTGTAACGGTTAGCATGGTTGCCTTCCAAGCAGTCGATCCGGGTTCGACTCCCGGCCGACGCACTTTTTCTGATTTTGGTTTAATGTTTAATTTGATATTGTTTTTTTAATTTTCTTTTTACTTGCGTTTATTTTTTATTTCACTTTATATTTTGCTTTGCTTTGTTTTGTTTTGTTTTGTTTTGTTATGCTTTGGTGTGTGTTTGTGGTTGTGTGTGTGCGTGTGTGCATGCGTATGTGCGTGCGTGCGTGTGTGTGTGTGTGTGTGTGTTTCTAACACACTGCATTACATTTTTTGTAATTTTGATGACTAGCTGTTTGTTAGTTTTACACTGTTCTCAATGTATGAATACCATATAAAAAAAAGTTTAAAATATTAAAATAATCATTATCTTAGCAAGTTCATTTTTAGTGAAAAAAAAAAATATTCAGATTAATTTCATGCACACTATATAAAAGTAAATCAAGGAGTTCAAGAATTAACATAAGAAATTTGAAATAGACAAACACATAAACATAAATGAATAAATAACAACAAAGGAATAAAGGATGAAAAGAATGAACTAGCGTTTTAGTCAATAATATCCCTCTGAAATACTGAAATATATCGATGCACACAGCATGCGCCTTTCTCGTTCATAACGGGGAGGCAATGTGGCAGAGAAGATTTGACATTTGATAAATCCTCCAGCGGCCGACCGAGGAAGACTGGATACGATCTCAACTTCCATAATAGTAATAAGCAAGCGTCGGTGGTGTAATGGTTAGCATGGTTGCCTTCCAAGCAGTCGATCCGGGTTCGACTCCCGGCCGACGCACTTTTTCTATTTTGTTGTTAAATGTTTAATTTGTGGTTGTTTTTCAATTTTCGTTTTATTTGCGTTTAATTTTTTTATTTCACTTTAAATTTTGCTTTGCCTTGCTTTGTTTTGTTTTGCTTTGCTTTGGTGTGTGTTTGTGGTTGTGTGTGTGCGTGTGTGTGCGTACGTTTGTGCTTGCGTATGTGCGTGAGTGTGTGAGTGTGTGTGTGAGTGGTTTATTTTTTTTTTCGAACACACTGCATTACAATTGTTGTAATTTTGATGACCAGTTGTTTGTTATGTTTACACTCTTCTCAATGTATGAATAACACATAAAAAAGAATTAATTGGTTTTTTTTAAATAATCATTATCTTTATCATCATTTTAACTTCGTAAAAAACAAAGAAGAAAAATGATTATTCAGATTCATTTCATGCACACTATCACACGGGAAACTCTTACTATCTCACTCACTGACCCGCTGCTGACGGATAATGACATAAACTGATAAATATAATAGTAGATCAAGGAATTATAGAATGTTCAAAAGAAGAAAAAGACAAACAAATATAAATTAATACATACATTTTTAACAGCAAAGGAAACAAGTCGCGAAAGGCGAAACTACATTTAGTCAAGCTGTCGACGTCGAACTCACAGAAAAAAACCTGAAACTGAACGCACTGCATTTCTTCACCAAGATCGTATACTGGTAGCATCGTCACTCCACCGCTCGTGGGAAAGGTAGTGAAATTGACAAGCCAGACTAGTGCGGGAGTTGTTGCGCTGAGCAGGATATAGCACTCTTTTCTGTATCTCTGTTCTGTTTAACTTTCTGAGCTTGTTTTTAATCCAAACATATCATATCTATATGTTTTTGGAATCAGGAACCGACAAGAAATAAGATGAAATAGTTTTTAAATCAATTTCGTTAAATTAATTTTAATCATAAATGTCAAATTTGTAATTTTCAGAGCCTGTTTTTAATCCAAATATAACATATTTATATGTTTTCGGAATCAGCAAATAATGAAAAATAAGATGAAATTATGTTTTGATCGTTTTAAAAAAATAAATTTTATTTACAATTATCAGATTTTTAATAACCAAACTCGTTAATTATTTTATAGTTCTCCAAGCTGAAATGCAATACCAAAGTCCAGCCTTTGTCGAAGATAGTTTAACTAAAATTTCAATCAATTTAGTTAACAAATGAGGGCGTGACAGTGCTGCCTCAACTTTCACAAAAAGCCGAATATGACGTCATCAAATACAATTATTGTAAAAAAGGAAAAATGGTCTGAGGATATCATACCCAGGATATCTCATGTGAAACGACGTTAAACACCAAATAAAGAAAGAAAGATCTCATGTGAAGTTTCATAA
>NC_090254.1:7856157-7858657 GCF_037325665.1 Littorina saxatilis | reverse complement strand
GTGACCTTGGTGATTTTACCTGTGCGTCCCGCTACCGCTACGTGTCATTTGTGCTACGCATCGTTTGCGCTATTTTCTGTAGTGCTATCGACACAAATTTTCAAAAACAGTAGTGCTATCGGCACGTAGTGAATAGCACACAATTCACACATGCCATTATCACTACGTCTCAATAGAACTACGTGTCGATATCACTATTTTTGAAAAACCAATGTACTGTAGCGCTACGTGTCGATAACGCTACGTGTCGAAAGCACTATACTACATGTTCAAACGGCAGACACTTACCTTTGTGTGTGCGTGTGAGTGTGTATATATATATACTGTTCAAAAAAAGAAACGCATAGCTTGTAATATTTGGTTAATTTAGTTATATGGCTACAAGGATATCCACCAAACTGCAGAAAATGTTTATCTGGTCGTCGACCTTTCGTCCATTGCCACAAGTGAGCTCTGCACGTGACGCATGCGTTATCAGTGGCTACAATGTCAAAATTGCTCATTTGGCATGACCACTCGTCATGCTTCAGTGTAATCTCGTGAAACTCGGGGAATATTGAGCTCTCACCATGTCTTCCAAAACCCATAAAAGCGGATTGTTCGCCACAAAGAAATCAGACGACAATTCAGCGACGAAAGATGGCCCGGTTGAGCAGAGAAGACCGCCAAATTGCATTGGGTCGTTTACAAGCAGGCCAAAGTCAAAGTGCAATCGCCAGGCACTTCCACGTGTCCCAGAGCACCATCAGTAGACTGTGGGTCAGGTTTCAAGCCACTGGGATACGTTGCTGACTTGCCAGAACCGAGTGCAGTGGGGCAACCAGCACCTTCGCTGGACCGTCCGGAATCACTGGAGACACGTGTGGTTCAGCGACGAGTCCTACTTCCTGCTCCAGCGACATGATGGTCGGAGGAGGGTCTACCGGAGAGTAAACGAACGTTACGCGCCCAACTGTGTGGATGAGGCACCCGTTCATGGTGGTGGAGGCGTCATGGTGTGGGGGGCGATCGATACCGCTGGAAGGAGCACCCTGGTGCACGTCCAAGGGCGCATAACTGCCCAGCGATACGTGGAGGAAATTCTGCGCCCACACGCCCTTCCTCTTCTGGCTGACCAGGATGCCATATTCCAGCAGGACAACGCTCGCCCGCACACAGCACGACTCACCACCCAGTTCCTCACCGACCACCATGTCCAGGTGCTTCCCTGGCCATCCATGTCGCCAGACATGAACCCGATAGAACACCTCTGGGATGAATTGGACAGACGTGTGCGCAGGCGAGAAGAAGCGCCGGCAAATCACCGCGATCTATTGCAGGCACTTCAGGAGGAGTGGGACACCATCCCACAGCAAGATATCCGGCATCTGATCCAGTCCATGCCCAGAAGGTGCCGGGCAGTTGTTGCTGCTCAAGGCAGTCACACCCCCTACTGACTTGACAGCCTCGGCACCCAATCGTATTGATTGACTGATTGATTTGAAGATGCAAATGAACTGTGTGTGCATTCATGCAACTGTGTCCATACCAAATTTCAAACAAATAATCTAAATATTGGATTTTCTGTTAATTTTTTTCGAAAAATAAAACAAATTTGGCAAGTAGCAACTATGCGTTTCTTTTTTTGAACAGTATATATTGTCTGCATGGCTGAAGTTGAAGCTGAACAGTGAGAAGACGGAGGCCCTTCTCGTTGGAACACGACAGAAGATTGCTTCACTCACTGTGACCAACCTCCAGCTGGATGACGCGACTGTTCCATTCTCCCCTGCTGTCAAGAGCCTTGGCGTCTTTATCGACTCCACTTCATCATCAAGACCTGCTTTTTCCACCTACGACGCATCGCCTCCATCCGTCGCTACCTCACCCACGACGCCTGTGTCAAGCTGGTTGTCTCCCTCATCTTCAGTCGTCTGGACTACTGCAACTCCCTTCTGGCTGGCCTCCCCGTCTCATCCATTCATGGCCTACAACAAGTCCAGAACGCTGCTGCCAGGCTGACGTTGAGGAAGACGAAGCGAGACCACATCACCCCCTACTTCGCTCCTTGCACTGGCTCCCTGTCAACACCCGAATCTCAACGACTCTGCTCCCGAGTACCTTCAATCCTCCCTGGACCTGTACACCCAGCCCTCCGACCGTCCCCTTCGTTCTGCTGCTGACCCCCTCCGCCTCCACATGGTTTAAACAAAACTTTATTCAATTTTAATCATGACAAGAACAATGCATGGATGATTGATACTCAAGCATACAATGCTTATTTTAAGCAATCATAATAATTACAAAACAAAGGTTAGCATGATGGCGGAATAAGTACATTAGCTCATTTCAGGAAACGAAAAACAAAACAAGAGACAAAACAGATACACAAACAAGCAGAAAATGGGAAGGGGTTGGTGATACAGGAGGTGGGGAAAGGGCAGCTAGCTAGTAGCTAGCTTAAGGGAAAAAGAAGAAGAAGAAGAAGACTTGGAGCGCCAATATTTGAGGGGATTTTTTC
>NC_090254.1:7836157-7851157 GCF_037325665.1 Littorina saxatilis | reverse complement strand
CGGAGATATATATCGGTGATTATTGCTGATGGTTATGACTGACGCCAAGAATTGCCAATATCTTGCCAATATTGTTTTGTTTGTTTAACTGTCAGTCTGTTTGTTTGTTTAGCTGTTTCTGCTTTATATATTTTGTTTGTTTCTTTGTTTGCTAGCTCGGTTTTTTGTTTGTTTTGTTTTTTGTTTATTTTCACTCGTACTTTAAGTTTAAATCGTTACGATCTTGCGAGAATAATGGTAACTGGCACTGTCCTGCATAATGCTTATCAATGATACATGTATACGAACATGTTGTAGCCCTAGCTATGTTCACTTTTGGCACTCGTAGAAGATTATTTTGATCGATCACAGACAGGTGCCTGAAACTTTGATCAGAAAAAAGCACCGACTGGGTGAGAACGACGCTGTGTTGACTTTTCAATGCACTGTAATTCTCACATGTTTCATACGCCTGTGGAATTTGTCAAGTCAATATACTTCCTTCTTCGTTTTTTTCTCTCCAACATGTCCTTAACCAGTGAACAGGGCTGAGATATATGCTTGTGTACGGTCGTGACTTTTTGAGAGGGTGTGCAATCTTTTAATTCTTATTCTTCTTTAGAGTAACCGACACTTGCAACACACTGGTTCGTCTGTACGGTACTTGCTGTTTTGACAAAATAATACTGACATGGCACCGTTTCATATCGTTCTGCAATTGTCAAGGGATAATTATTAGCCACAAGGTGTGATATTAAAGCCTGCGAGTGTTGTTTTGTAGGTAAGTTTCGCCTTTTGTTGTGGTCACAGCCATCGAATGCATTTTTCTTTGCTTGTGAGTTTAGCACGTTACAATCATTGTTGTCAGTGCGTTTTCTTGTGTAGCTTCCACTGTAACAGCAAGACTGAAGGGTTTTAATTTTGGTGTCAGTCATGCGGTCTTACCCGAGGAAAACACTGTCTGCACTTGTTTTCAATTTGTGTCATACTGACCGTGACACGTCTGGGACGGTTGTGTCAGTGCAAGCGTTTTCCTTGTTGCGAATCAGAAACAAACACACAGAAAAAGAACAAGTCGCATAAGGCGAAATTACTACATTTATTCAAGCTGTGGTACTCACAGAATGAAACTGAACGCACTGCATTTTTTTCACAATGACCGTAGTCCGCCGCTTGTGCATAACGGAGTGAAACTGACGAGCCTGTTCAGCGCAGTAGTGGTTTCGCTGTGCTGCACACTTTTTTTGTACCTCTCTTCGTTTTAACTTTCTGAGCGTGTTTTTAATCCAAACATATCATATCTATATGTTTTTGGAATCAGGACCCGACAAGGAATAAGATTAGATTGTTTTTAAATCGATTTGGGAAATTTAATTTTGATCATAATTTTTATATTTTTAATTTTTAGAGCTTGTTTTTAATCCAAATGGTTGTGTCATCAACGAAATCCAAATATAACATATTTATATGTTTTTGGAATCAGGAAATGATGTAGAATAAGATGAACGTAAATTTGGATCGTTTTAGATAAAAACATTATTACAATTTTCCGATTTTTAATGACCAAAGTCGTTAATTAGTTTTTTAAACCACCAAGCTGAAATGCAATACCGAAGTCCGGCCTTCGTCGAAGATTGCTTTGCACAAATTTCAATCAATTTGATTGAAAAATGAGGGTGTGACAGTGCCGCCTCAACTTTTACAAAAAGCCGGATATGACGTCATCAAAAATATTTATCGAAAAAAATCCAAAAAAATCCGGGGATATCATTCCCAGGAACTCTCATGTCAAATTTTTATCAAGATCGGTCCAGTAGTTTGGTCTGAATCGCTATACACCCCCCTCTATGTTAAAACTTGACTAAATGTAAAAATGACGTCCAACATTATAGCGGCATAATCATTGGACTTTTTAGATTCAGCAGTGTTGTACTCCTGTTTTCAGTGGCCAAATGCAGGCTACACTCTCTCTGTCTGTTTGTATGCATGTCTGTCTGTCTGTCTGTCTAACTAAGATTAGATCTCCGGTTCATATGGATCGATTGAGCTGAAATTTGGCGTGTACCTTAGAATTGGGGTACATAATGTCATACGGTTCTTGTTGTAGACGGTAATAACCCCTTTAACAATATAATCGTGATACTGAAGTGAGGAAAACGTTAACCCTGTGGGACTTTTTGAATTCTTTGTTAACTGTGCGCGCCTTCGTGAGCGAGGCTGGTACTACATATTGTTCATACGAAATGACAAACACAGGTTACAAGCGATAACGCGCAAAAGTACTGGTTTATTATTTTACATCTGACACTAGGTATCAGTAATGCATATATATAGTTACAGTAATACGTATTGCGGTAAAAAACTTATGAACAGAAAGAAAAAGAGAAAAGAAAACAAATTATTAGACATGGCAAAAGTATGAAATGCATTAACAAAACACGAGAAGTAAAAACAAGAAAAATAAACAATCACAAGACAGGCGAAGACAAACAGACAAGAAAGTTACAATTACCAAACACTCGTTGGTTAGTCCTTCAACAACAATAAAGAGTTACGTTCTGTACGTTCAACAACAATAAAGAATTACGTTCCGTACGTTCAACAATACCATAAGCACTAAGAATACTCAAGAAACTTAGCATACATACGTTTAAAACCAAAATGGCTACTTTCAGAAAAATACAAAACGTTGACTCATCAGGCCAGGAATACAAAGCAAACTGTCATACCAAAAAAAGTCTAACGACAACGTTCCTGCGTTAATCAAAATCACAAACAAGATATTTACTCATCCACTTTCCCTCAATAACGTTACAAGAAATAAGCCCGTTTACAAACGATCACCACAGACCGCAAGCTTCTTTTACCTAAATTCTTTTAACGTAAGGCTGAAAAAGTCAGAGAAAACGTTTCACTTCGAACTTCGTTAACCACAGAAAACACAAGTTATCATTATAAACATTAGCGACTTTCTAGCGTCTGCAAATCATTGCTGTACGTTCACAACACTAGAACAGTTGAACACACAATAAAGAAACACTACAACAAGTCAGACTTTCAACTCACGTTACACATAAACAACTCACAAAGTCATTACAAAATGGCGACCAAAACACAACACAAACAAGTAACAACAAAATTACCTTATGCGCTGTGTGGGTTGACCAGCAGTACCAAAAACGTGTTGCCTCTCAAACGAAGGGCACAAAACGATTCACACTTGAGAAACAACTGTCTCCAAGAACATTACGTTGACGTTAAAACATAAGAAACACTCCGTTGGTTCACTTGATAACCTTCATACGTTTACAGATCAAAACCAAACACTTCCTAAAACCCTCAGATCGACTGACGAGACAGGAGTCAAGCAGTGGTATTTATGGAAACAAAAACCTAACATGGAATAGTTATTCAAAAGTCAAAGGTCACCGGATTGACCAACCAACAACATTCCTAAGACAGAATCGGGTGAAACTACTATTTTACAACCAATCAGTAACCGATCACGCACTCCGTGCATGCTCAAAACTTAAAACGGTATATTTACAGAAAGAACATCAAGGAACTAGCTGACATTACAAAGCTAAAAACACGTGAGTCACACGTATTCTAAAACTTGCAACGCAGATTCGCAGGGCTCACCCCAAAATCAAGACACGAAAAAAAGCACGTGAATCTCACGGTGTTCTAGAACTAAACGACGCAGTTTGTGACACTCCGACCAAAACCAGGTCACAACAACAGAACAAGGAGCACGTGAATCTCACGTAAAAATATTAACGCTCCACAAAACGGGTCACAACAAGGTGACACAATAAAAACACGGTTTACTTCTTTATACATCGTGCAATGGCTTGAGCAAACGTAATTACAACAAGTCGCGTAAGGCGAAAATACAATATTTAGTCAAGTAGCCGCCATTTTTCAGCAAGACCGTATACTCGTAGCATCGTCAGTCCAGCGCTCACGGCAAAGGCAGTGAAATTGACAAGAAGAGCGGGGTAGTAGTTGCGCTAAGAAGGATAGCACGCTTTTCTGTACCTCTCTTTGTTTTAACTTTCTGAGCGTGTTTTTAATCCAAACATATCATATCTATATGTTTTTGGAATCAGGAACCGACAAGGAATAAGATCAAAGTGTTTTTAAATTGATTTCGAAAATTTAATTTTGATAATAATTTTTATATATTTAATTTTCAGAGCTTGTTTTTAATCCGAATATAACATATTTATATGTTTTTGGAATCAGCAAATGATGGAGAATAAGATAAACGTAAATTTGGATCGTTTTATAAATTTTTATTTTTTTTTTACAATTTTCAGATTTTTAATGACCAAAGTCATTAATTAATTTTTAAGCCACCAAGCTGAAATGCAATACCGAACCCCGGGCTTCGTCGAAGATTACTTGACCAAAATTTGAACCAATTTGGTTGAAAAATGAGGGCGTGACAGTGCCGCCTCAACTTTCACGAAAAGCCGGATATGACGTCATCAAAGACATTTATCAAAAAAATGAAAAAAACGTTCGGGGATTTCATACCCAGGAACTCTCATGTCAAATTTCATAAAGATCGGTCCAGTAGTTTAGTCTGAATCGCTCTACACACACACACAGACAGACACACACACACACACACACAGACAGACACACACACACACACACACACATACACCACGACCCTCGTTTCGATTCCCCCTCGATGTTAAAATATTTAGTCAAAACTTGACTAAATATAACAAAAAGTAGGTGAATGCATGCCACATCGGCATGCACACTCCCACCGGAAATTATATTAATATAATTTACTTAAAAAACCTTTGTACAAACATATTCCTTATATCAAAAGAAGAATAACGCAGATTTAGACATTTCAAATTTACAACTCAAAATCATTGTGTTGCAAAACATTTACACCACAATATTATGGTTCAATCACTTTCAGTGTTTCAACACCTCTCGTTTCAACTAAAAGCCACTAGTCATTTACTCGACGGCATACAAAATGCACCACTTAAATCATAAATGTCCGTTACATCATCTGGAATAAAAACAAACCGCAACAATTAACACCTGTCAAATTGGAAAAACACTCCAAAGTTCATTGTTCTTTCAAGTTTGCTTACACAGCTTTGTCTTTGTGATTTTCACGATCTACTAACACAGTCATTTTGTGAATAGGTCGCTCTAATATGCGACTATCACCAGTAGGACGGCCGTGATTGTCTAGAGCCTTTGTTCCAACATGCACTTTCACTCGTCTGACCAGTCCATCAGATCCAGGCATCACCTCGATTACACGAGCCATGCACCACTCTGATCTGCACAAGTTCTGGTCATGCAAGACAACAACATCTCCCACCTGTACGTTTGCCTGGGGACGTTGCCAGACACGACGTTTCTGCAAGAGTGAAAGGTACTGGCTCTTCCATAGCAGCCAGAATTCGTCTGCCATCCGCTGGACACAGCGCCAACGTTTCCTGGCGTACAGGTCTGGATCTTCAAACACACCAGGGGGCGGCTGGATGGCACCTGACTTCATGGTAAGGACGTGGTTGGGGGTCAAAGGGCGTGGTCCATCTGCCGATTCCAGTGACTCGACAGACAGTGGTCGACTGTTCACGATGGCCATCACCTCGTATAGGAACGTACGAAGTGATGAGGTAGTGAGACGCTGGCCTGATCTTCTGAGAAGACCATTCAGGATGCTGCGTATCGTTCGGATCTGACGCTCCCAAACGCCACCCATGTGACTAGCTGCAGGGGGGTTGAACTTGAACTCACATTTGCTTTCCAGCATCTTTGATGTCAGTCGTTCAGAGTCCATCTCCTTCCATGCCAGTTTGAACTCATTGCATGCACCTACAAAGTTCGTTCCTTTGTCACACCAAATGCGTGATATGTTTCCTCGCATGGAGACAACAATGCGTAGGGCGTTGATGAAGGAATCACTTGACATGTCATCCAGGGTTTCAATGTGGATTGCCCTAGAGGCAAAACACGTCACGATCAGTCCGTACCTTTTCACCTCCCTACGTCCATCTTTGACGTGAAATGGGCCGAAACAGTCAATGCCACAGTACGTGAACGGTGGGGATGGGTCAAGACGCTCTGTAGGGAGGTCGGCCATCTTCTGTCCAGCTGGCCCTGAGCGATGCCATCGGCAGTGAACACAGCGGCGCACCAACGAGGAGACGACGTGACGAATGCCAATGATCCAGAAACCGCTGGCTCGTACTTGGTTGATTGTGAACATTCTCCCTTGGTGGGCTATCGCAGCATGACAGTCCTGAGCCACCAGGGAAGAGAAGTGACTGTCTCGAGGTAGTAGTAAGGAAACTTGTCAGCTGAAGAGGATGATGAATTTTGAGAGCGACCGTATACTCTCAGTATTCCATCAACGTCCTTGTGAGCGTTGAGTGCCTGAAGCTGGTTACGTAAAGAAGGCGTTGGGCGTTCAAAATGTTCTTTCTGAAGACATACGATGAACTTTTTCTCAGTGACTTCAAGCACTTCAAGGGGAGATGACTGGTGCCCCTTAATGGCATTGCATTTGCGTACCAAAACAGCCATGGCTCTTATCAGAGATGTCTTGGAGGAGAATCGTTGGGCGATCTGCTCAAACGACTGGACAGACACTTCTTTAGAGGTAGTAGCCTTGCACACTTTCACCTCAACATCGTCATCTGGGATCTCGAAAAAGTCATCTGATTCCGGAAAGGACTGGCTCAAGAACGCGGGACCATGGAACCACTCTGATGTCATGAGGTCACTCACAGACAATCCCCGTGATGCATAATCAGCTGGGTTTTCCTTTGTAGAAACATGATTCCACTGACTGGCCTGTGAGAACTGACGTATTTGTTGGACTCTATTTGCGACAAAGACGTGAAAACGCTTGGACTCGTTCTTCAAATAAGCGAGTACAATCATAGAGTCAGTCCAAAAGAAATGTTTAATGCTCTCAAAGTCCAGTTCTTCTTGAAGAAATCTTGCCATCTTGACGGAAAGTACCGCTGCCGTTAGTTCCAGACGAGGGACAGTGACGTGTCGAAGCGGAGCCACTCGTGCTTTGGCGACTACAAGCATACTGTGAATGTTGCCTAGATGATTCTCAAAGCGCAGGTACGAACACTGGCCGTATCCTGCTGTAGACGCGTCTGAGAAGTGATGTAGCTCTACATTCTTCACGGTGCCAAAGTCTGTGGGCAAGTAGTTCCTGGGTACCTTGACGCAACCCAGTCGGGATAGATCCTTCAGCCACTCTTCCCAACGTTCTTGAAGCGATGGTGGCAGCGGATCGTCCCAGCCGAGCTCCTGGCGACATAGCTCCTGGAGGATCAATTTTCCAGTCAGCAAAAAGGGGGCCAGAAAACCAAGGGGGTCGTAGACTGATGCAATTGTAGAGAGAACTCCTCTTCTGTTCGAGGGACCCAGTCTGGGGTTGTCAGTGAAACCCAGCGTGTCATCATCAGTGCACCAGTGAAGGCCAAGAGTCCGCTCAATTTCTGGTGTGCTACAAGGGACTGCGAGTTCTGTGGCCTTGGTTGACGTAACTTCAGAGTCGGGGAAGTACTCTAAAAGTTCCTTTGAGTTGGAGACTATCTTGTGCAGCCTCAATTGTCCGTGTTCACAAATCTCTCTGGCCTTCATGAGCACATCTGCTGCCTCTTCAACAGAGTCTTTGGCTTGAAGTCCATCATCGACATAAAAGTCACGCTGCAGAAAGGCTGATGCCTTGGCGCTGATTTTGGCGTTGTCCTTTGCCACCTGCTTGAGGCCGAAGTTTGCACAGCCTGGTGACGATGTAGCCCCGAAGATGTGCACCTTCATGCGGTAGTCAAGCGGCTGGCCACTCGTATCACCATCTTTCCACCAAAGGAAGCGCAGAAAGTCTCGATGGGGCTCGGAGACGTGAAACTGGTGGTACATTTTTTCCACGTCACAGGAAAATGCTATGGGACCCTTGCGGAAACGACAGAGAACGCCGGAAAGGGAGCTGATTAGGTCTGGGCCTTGTAGGAGAAGATCGTTCAAGGACGTGCCTAGGTGACGTGCACTACAGTCAAAAACCACACGAATCTTTCCTGGCTTCTTGTCGTTGTACACGCCGTGATGTGGGATGTACCAGCGATTAGGGACCTCGACTTCGTTCTTGGGAATCAGTTCAGCGTCACCTCGCTCCAAAATCACGTTCATGAACTTGATATAGTCTTCACGGTACCCAGGCTTCTTCTCAAACTGGCGTTTCAGTCCCACGAGACGCTTGACTGCGGCACCTCTATTGTCAGGAAGAGACGGTTGTTCTGGACGAAAAGGCAAAGGCATCTCATAGTGACCAGCTTCGTTGACCTTCACGTTCTCCTTCACGATCTTCATGAACTTCAAATCATCTTGAGACATGGATCCTGTGTCACTATCAGCAAAGTCTCTCTCCATAACGTGTAGTAGGTCAGTACACGATACCTCATCCACCTGTATTTTGTAGACGTGAGCTGCACTTTCTTCTTTTCTTGATCCTGGCTTGACGACTACGTGCATGGACGAGCCTACACCATCAAAGGCGACGGAATGCGGTGACTTGCCGACGATGCTCCAACCTAACTTAGTCTCTACTGCAAATGGCAGTCCTTGGACAACGTTTAGGGGCATGAGGGCTTCAGCGCAGTCATAGCCGATGAGGAGGCCTGCTTCGCAATCAGGGTACAAGGGGGGCAGTTTTGGGGACAGGTGTTGGAGATGTGGGTAAACTTTGACAGTCTCTGAGGTGGGGATTTGCGTGGGGTCAACGGACAGGTAAGGTCGTGAGATGGCAGAAGGGAGCCTGACAAACTCACTGGAGGTAGGAGAGCGGACACGCAATCCAGAGTACTTCCTGCCGGAGACCACAGCATTGTCCTCAGTCAGTGTGGAGACCCTGAGTGTAGTCGGCTGCGATTTGGCTTTAACTTCTTCAGCCACTGACTGCACTACAAAAGTGGCGTTGGACATAGTGTCCAGTAGTGCGTACGTCAGCACCTCTACGTTGGGGTTAGAGTCACTGGAAACGAGAACGGGAACGATCATAGACGTGAAACCGATGCTGTTTTCCTCGCTGGCCTTAAGAGCAGACACCGTAGGGGTCGACGATGACAGTGGCTCTTGAACGTCAGCAGCAGAGGTACGGTAATTGTTCTTGTGTTCACTCGCCCCTTTGTTTTCACTCATACTGTTCTGATATTTGAAATTGTCATCGTGAAGACAAGTGGGATGAGCCTTCTTGCACTTCTTGCACGTCTGTTTCTGCTTACATTGATGGCTCTGGTGATCCTTGCTTCTCAGACATCCGTAGCAGATACGGTTCTTGAACAGAAAATCTCGTATCTCAACCAGAGGCTTCACTATGAGTTCCTTACATGTCCCAGCGTCATGGTCCGGAAGTTGACAGTGCAGACATGCGGAGACATCCTCTGTCAGGGTTGACAGGTTCGTTGTGAACTTTCTTGGTGTCCCCGATGCACTTGTCAAGCCGAAAACAGGGTCGTTAGAAATGTCTGCTTCGAGGGTAACGAACGACACGAGTTCATTGAACAGAGGATACCTCTTCTTTTCAACCTTAGTTCGAGCAACTGTTCTAGACCATCTGTGACTCATCCAGTCTGGGAGCTTTCCGACGATCTTCCGTAAGTACTGGGCATCATCCAGGATGCTCAGTCCACCAACTTCCTGGGCAGCAACGGAACATTGCTGCAAGAAATCGGCCAGACTTCTGAGTCCCTTGGGATCTTTGCTTTTGACTGGGGTCCATTCGTCCAGCTTGGTCCGGAAAGCTTGCGAAACGACGTATGAGTTGCCGAACCGATTTTCCAGCACTTCCATGGCTCTCTCGTAGGCATCACCTTCTCTCAGCAGAAAGAAGCCGGTCACGGCCTCCTTTGCTTGACCTCCGATGTACCGTTGCAGATACAATAACTTCTCACTGCTGGTTATGTTCTGTCTCTCGATGAGAAACGCAAACGACGATCTCCAAATTGGATATTGGAGAGGGTCACCAACAAAAATGCACGGCTCCTGCATCGGCAAACGGTTGATCATCAGAGCGTCTGATAGGGTTTTGGCGAGAGAGTCCATAGGAGTGTCCTGCTTGGCAGGAGTAGCAAGTGGACGTTGGTAGTACGCAGACGGGGGGTAGGAGGCAAATGGACGATCTGCATGACGTTCATTGGTAACGTTCATGTACGCAGGGGGCCTTGCGTTTTCGTTTCCCCAAATAACTTTGGGGGTGGTCTGATGTGGGTCCAGGAATGTGGGCACGAAAGGCTCTGGTTTGGGATGTAGGTGGGTATCATAGGGGAAACAGGGTGGGGCAACTTGAAAACGTCTGTGGTCCATGCGTTGGTGACGTTCTTCTGGGAAGTAGGTGTGTTGTCCTTGCGTCTCATCACCTTCCCTTGTCTCTGGTAGGTGATAGGACCAACCTGTGTGGTCGAGATCAGGCGGGCGAGAGCCTGTGACGCTTGTCGTTGAGTGTCCAACGTTGTGCAGAGGCGGCTGACCAGCGTACGCACCGAGAGGGTGCTGCAGTGTGGTCAGCAGCGCTGTAGGCCGCATGGAGGATGTAGTTGCAGCCGTCGTGTAGTTGGGTGTGAAGGGCTCCTGATGGACGAAAGGAGCGCTCGTTCCGACGTGATGGGGGGCGTTGACATCCTCTCTACGTTGAGGTCCGTACGCCTCATATGTGGCGTTGTTGGTAGTAGCGGCGCTTGTAGAGGCGCTGACTCCAACGACGAGGTCCACGACAGGTAACGCGTGCTGTCGTGGCTCAGTCGTTGTGGTTCCTGCGACGAAGTTGGTGACAGCAGCGTTGACAGTAGAGATGTCACGGGTGCTGGCGGCTTGGCAGACAGGAACAGACGTGACGTTCAAAGCTGGCTGGTGTGTCCCTTGGTCAGCAATGACGGCAGCACCTGTCCCTATTCCTATCGCTGTATGTTCATTGTTTAGAGGAGGGGCTACAAGACTGTACAAGGGAACGAAAGGACGAGGGTGGAACCTAGTGTTCAACAAATCAACTGACGGTAGATCAGGGAGATCCTGCTGAACGGATTCACCTTGTTCCAATACTTGTAACATAGCTTGTTGTTCTCTTAAAGTGTAACTAAACAGACATTTTGAAGTGTCAGTTTTACTGAATTGCTTTATGTTTTGTCCAAGTATAGACCCGTAGAAGCGATACTGGACGATTTTTCCAACGTTTACGGTGTTTTCTGATTTACTACGATTTTTTAAAAGTTTTGAACCCATTTCAGATTTACCTGCTTATCTGTTCTTGATTTGATACTTCCAAAGAACAAGTGGTACTTTGAGTTCCGGTTTTATGTTTTAACCAATCAGAATTTGGTTCCTAAATAAAATCGTCTAAAATCCCAGCAGAGTCGGCAACAAGCTCTGCTTGCCACATGTGTGATGTTACCAACAGAAATAGCCATAAATTGGGCAAGGTAGCAATGTAAATGAATTGGATCTAACTAATGTGCTTGTACTGCATCTCTGGCCTTTGAATTCACTCCAAATGTACTGGCTCAGCGTGAGAGGCAACATCCTGTCGAAGTCGTAAGCACGAGGCTGACTGGGAGATTATTATTCGAAGAGCATGCTGAAACGGATTGTAAGTACAATATTTTACATGTTCTCGACATTTCTGTTGATCTTTCCTTAACTTTAATTGTTTCCTTGATTTAAAACCCCAGGGCTTGTATTTTCAGTTGTGATACTAAGCACGTATCTTTACCACAGTATCTGATGACTTCACACTTGAATTTTGGAATGATGAAGTGGAATTATTTCTGGATCTAATTTATTCCTTGTTCCCCCCCTCTCGATTCCTTTTTTCGCCACATAGCCTACGTATTGTCGTGTATGGGGGTAGATACGTGTACTGGCTGATTTTTTAATTTTTTTTACTTCGGTCAGATACAGATGATTGGACAAAAAACTTGTCAAGGATTTCAGAATTTAATAGATCTGTTCGAAGTTTTTACGGGATGGGTCCATTACAATACAGACTGAATGTGCGCAAGATGAACTTTTGATTAAACATACACACACAAATGAATCTCTTGATTTTTTTATACGGCGAATGTCCAGTTTCCACCACCACGTCTGTGGTATGTTTTTATACTGTTTGATTGAATAGACTGACGTGCATTCTCTCGCAAATGTGCGCGCGTGTGTGTTTGTCTGTGCCTCAGACTTATTAATCAAAGATGATGTTGCACATTGCAGATCTATGCGACAGGAGCAAGTGGACAAGACAGCTACATTTGTCTGAGCGAAGATCCAACGGTAAGCTCTTTTAGCCGAAGACAGCGAGCCTGGGTGCATGCATGCAAGCTTCTACAGTACTCCTCGGATATAAGGTGACCCCCCTTGGGACCAAAAAAATCGTGATCTTATCCGAGGGACACGTTAACCGATCCTCGGATAAGATCAATTTCAGTAGAAAAAATTGATCTTATCCGAGGAGATCAGAGTTTAGTTTGAGGCCCCATAAAAGACTTCCCGCCAATTGAAACTCAATGACGTGATAATGGGCAGATTCGGAGAGAGACACACACTGACATACATTCTGACACTGACACAGAGACCATCGGCTGCATTAGAGAGAGAGAGAGAGAGAGAGAGAGAGAGAGAGAGAGAGAGAGCGAGCGAGAGAGAGAGAGAGAGAGAGAGAGAGAGAGAGAGAGAGAGAGAGAGAGAGAGAGAGGAGGTGAGGTAAGACAGACATACATAGAAAGAGAGGAGAGACACAGACAAACTGATCATGACAGAGAGAGATAAAGAGAGGAGACGGAGAGAGAGACATAGAGTTAACAAGTCGCGTAAGGCGAAATTACTACATTTAGTCAAGCTGTGGAACTCACAGAATGAAACTGAACGCACTGCATTTGTTTACAATGTATGGAACGCCAAAAGGCCCACGTTCTCGAGATCGACCCTCGATACTGGCACACTCGATACTGGCAGTATCGAGATGCGCAGACTCGATACTCCTTCATTTCATTGGTCTGATCTCGATACTGCGAGTATCGAGTATGGAAATGAACCAATCCGTGTTATCGACGATTGTGGCTATGCCGCCCTAGTTCAGTATCGAGTGTCTACAAAACGATTGGTTAAATCAGTTCTGATCTCGAGGATGAACAGCACCCTGGTGCGCCTAAAGGCCCAGTAGTATCGAGAATGAGTATTGAGACTATAGTCTCGAGACTACCAGTATCGAGTATCGAGATGCGCAGACTCAAAACTCTTTCATTTCATTGGTCGGACCTCGAAATTACCGTGTCGATACTGCGCATCCCGATACTGGTTGCTATGCCAATCGACTCCTGAATTGGTCAGAGTTAAATCATTTGTCTCTTAACCATACAAAAACAAAATTTATGCTAATAACCACAAGACAGAAACGACAAAATCTATTATCGAGCATTCCACCTCTTTATATTAAAAATCAAGTATTGGAAGAAGTGTCTCACCATAAAGTCCTTGGTGTAAAGATTGATAATAATGTATCATGGCATGATCACATTGATTACATCTGTAAGATTGCTTCCCAAAAAATATATCAGTTATAAAAAATAAAACATTTCTTGAATCTCCACTTGCGAAAGATTTTTTTTTAAATCACATCTTGTTAAATATTGATTATGCATCCACTGTATGGCATTGTGCAAGTGCTAATGTTTTGAAACCTTTAGCCAGTCTTCACAGAAGAGCAGTTAAGCTTATTATGCTAAAAAAATCACACTCCTTCAGAATCTGATTATAAAAATGTGCAAGTATTACCATTTCAAAAAAGGTTAATGTATAATAAAGGTGTTATAATGCATAAAGTGATGTCAGGATATGCACCGGAGACATTACGTGATAATTTTATTTTGAACTATAACAGACTAAAAATCATAACACCGACTCCACGTATTGACCTTTTTGAAATCAAGCCTTCTATATTCAGGTGCGGTCCTATGGAACTCACTGCCTATTTTTCTTAAGCATAAAGCAAACACAGACAGCTTCAAAAAAAATTATATGTCGCACATAATGCAACTAAACATGTGCTGAATGGTTCATCAATTTATTTAAAATGTATGTGCATGTTAAACAAAATTATAATAATATGCAGATCTAAATTAAGATATCTCTCTCTCTCTCTCTCTCTCTCTCTCTCTCTCTCTCTCTCTCTCTCTCTCTCTCTCTCTCTCTCTCTCTATTTCCCCCCCCCCCTTTTCTCTCTCAACAACCCACACATCCGCGCTTCCCGCCCGAAAACCTCCGCCCCTTCCACACGCAGTCAGAATTATACATCAAACGCTTTCATCGCTCAATTGTCAATGCTCAGACGGTAGGTAAGTCTTGTTACTGTGATCGTCTAGCACCTACGTCTTTGACACTGTTCTTCAGACGACCAAATCCTGGAGTCTGATTGCATAGTCTTGAGTATTGAGGAGAGAACAGAAATCGTATTTGTGTGTGTGTGTGTATGTGGGAGGGGGAGGGGAGGGGAAGGGGAGTGGGTGTTGGGATGGGTGGGAAAAGGTTGTTAAGGTAGTGATCGTGTGTTTGTATTTGTATAATTAGATATACATATGTGTGTGTATGAGTGAGTGTGTGTGTGTGTGTGTGTGTGTGTGTGTGTTATGTTATATGAAGTCTTATATCGCGCGCGTATCTCCAGACTCGGACTCAAGGCGCAGGGATCTATTTATGCCGTGTGAGATGGAATTTTTTACACAATACATCACGCATTCACATCACGCATTCACATCGACCAGCAGATCGCAGCCATTTCGGCGCATATCCACTTTTCACGGCCTATTATTCCAAGTCACACGGGTATTTTGGTGGACATTTTTTATCTATGCCTAGGCTATACAATTTTGCCAGGAAAGACCCTTTTGTCAATCGTGGGATCTTTAACGTGCACACCCCAATGTAGTGTACACGAAGGGACCTCGGTTTTTCGTCTCATCCGAAAAACTAGCA
>NC_090254.1:7825594-7835957 GCF_037325665.1 Littorina saxatilis | reverse complement strand
ACAGAGAGAGAGAGAGAGAGAGAGAGAGAGAGAGACAGACACAGAGAGACAGAGACAGAGACAGAGAGAGACAGAGAGACAGAGACAGAGACAGACAGAGACAGAGACAGAGAACAGAGAGACAGAGAGAAAAATACACCGAGACACTGAGAGACAGACTCAGAGTAAGTCAGACAGACAGACTCAGACGACAGAGACAGAGACGCCTGTATGAAATATTCCCCCTTATAAATCCAAAGTCTTTTATGTGCAAATGCCGAAAAGTGGAGAGTGGAGAAAAAAGAAGGGGCGCTCTATGCAGTCTCCTTCCGTGAGACCGGATCGATGGGCCAAAAGTAATGGGTCTGCTAATCAGGTTTATGGACTGTGTGATCTTTTTATCGGCCACCGTCAACGTAAGATGCTGAAAGAGAAGGAGGGGGGGGGGGGGTGAGGATGGTCTTGTACGTCGGGTGTCTGAAAGACTGTGCTACTATACAGGTGAGAGAGAGACAGAGAGAGAGAGAGAGAGAGAGAGAGAGAGAGAGAGAGAGAGAGAGAGAGAGAGACAGAGAGAGAGAGAGAGAGAGAGAGGGGAGAGAGAGAGAGGGGGGCGAGAGAGAGAGAGAGAGAGAGGGCTGGAGAGAGAGAGAGAGAGTGAGCTATAGGGACAGAGAGAGAGTGAGAGTGAGATAGAGAGAGAGAGTGAAGGAGAGGGAGAGAGGAGAGAGAGAGAGAGGGATAGAGAGAAGGGGGGAGAGAGAGAGGGAGAGGGAAAGAGAGAGAAAGAGAGAGAGAGAGAGACAAATAGACAAACAGACAGACGGACAGACATTATTCTTCTTCTTCTGCGTTCCCAAGACAGATTCAAGACTCAAGACTCAAAGAAATCAGACAGACAGACAGACAGACAGAGAGGAAAAAGAAGAGGAAGAGACAGATAGGATGGGAGAGACAGAGACACAAATAGACTGTAAAGAGAGTAACTGGACGGCCACAACCACACAAAAAGGAGACCAGAGACCCAATAACATTAAGATCGATTAAGAGGAAACTGGTTCCATAGCAGCTCTTATACTCTCCGTTCCCTTCGTCAATTGAACTGGAATTCAAATTCCGCACCGAGTTGCTGCTACTCTCTCTCTCTCTCTCTCTCTCTCTCTCTCTCTCTCTCTCTCTCTCTCTCTCTCTCTCTCTCTCTCTCCTCTTTCCCCTCTCTCTCTCTCTCTCTCTCTCTCTCTCTCTCTCTTTCTCTCCGGGCGGGGACGTAGCTCAGTTGGTAGCGCGCTGGCTTTGTAGCCAGTTGGTCGCTAGCAGCGTGGGTTCAATCCCCACGTTCGGCGAGAGATTTATTTCTCGGAGTCAACTTTGTGCAGACTCTCTTCGGTGTCCGAACACCCCCGTGTGTACACATGCGCACGAAAAAGATCCCACGTTCACAGCGAAAGTCTCAGGGCTTGGAAAACACGAAGACACGCATGCATCATCTCTCGTCTCTGATTATCATGATCGTATTTCGATACTTTGACGAGACAAACCCAATGCTGGTGTGTCGAAGAAGACAGCCACAGCGGGCTTGTTCGAATCAAAGTATCACACCATATCTTCAGCGTATTACCAATACCTGTCCCAATATAGCCCTCTCTCTCTAAAAAGTGTGACAATGTGTCTTTTTTATTTATTTTTATATAAAAATGTGGTGGAGCGCATGCGGTGGTGGCAATTAGAAGAAGCGAGAGGGAGAGAATACACTAAAAATAAAAGTTCGATAATTAAATTGCTGAATGTTCTCTGTCCTCTTTTATTGCATAACACACACGCACACAATCACCAAGCATTTAAAATAAAAGTTAAAAATAGGTCCGTCAGACTAATGCTACTTTTCCAATAAACACTTTCAACACTTAGTCTGAAAAAGGTGGAAGCACATACTCCGCACTCAAATCAAAAGTAGCTTGAGTCAAATCTCTACTACAAAAAAGTTCTGTTGCCACAACACTATAAAGTCACTAGTGTGTGCTCTACCAACACACAACACGCTCTAGAAAAAACACGGTAATAAACACGCTATCCCACCAAGAGTCCGCTCGGCTGGGAAAACAAAAAGTAAAAGCAAAGTCAAAATAAAACTAAATGCATGCTTCTAACCACTAGACAAAAACGACAAAATCTATCATCAAAATTTCCTAAACTACAAATACAAAATCAAGATGTAACTGAAGTTGATAACCATAAAGTTTTGGGAATAACCATTGATAATAATCTGTCTTGGTCAAAACATTTAAATACACTTTGTAAAAATACTTCTAAAAAAATATATCAGTTATCAAAAATTAAACACTTTCTAGACCTACGCACACGGAAACTGTTTTTTCAGGCATATATTCAATCAACTATTGATTATGCGTCCACAGTGTGGAACTCTGCAAGTGCAAACACTTTGAAACACTTGTGCTCTTTACATAGACGAGCTGTTAAATTAATTCTTTTAAAAAATGCATCTCTCTCTATGTCTGATTATAAAAAAATAAAGATTCTTCCTATCAAATCAAGATTTACCTATAACAAAGGTGTAATGATGAATAGAATTATGTCAGGGAATGCACCTACATTCATTGCCTCAAATTTCAAACTGAATAATTCAATAAAACTAAACAAATTAATTACCCCAACCTAATATCGAACGCAGAAGAAGAAGAATTACCCCAACCCCTAGAATTGACCTTTACAAATCAAGTCTTTCTTATTCTGGCGCCTTATTGTGGAACTCCATTCCTGATTTAATTAAAATGCAATTCAGTGAAACTTCCTTCAAAGAAATGTACATGCTGTTTCTCTTGGAAACAAGAAAATAATTATGTGATAATATTACATCATTGCTTGATATTCATAATGCATTTTGAAATGTCTTTTTAATTTTTTGACATGTTAATTATATAAATTGTATTGTAATTAACTTAACTTCTATTTCTTCTTGTTATTAATCGAGTTACCCTCAATGGGCGAGGGCCGGACGAAAAAAAGCATGTATATTTTGCTTATTCTGTTACCCTCGATAAATAAATAAATAAAGTTCAAAGTTCAAAGTTCTCTCTCTCTCTCTCTCTCTCTCTCTCTCTCTCTCTCTCTCTCTCTCTCTCTCTCTCTCTCTCTCTCTCTCTCTCTCTCTCTCTCTCCAGTTCATGTTTTCTTCAAATCCGCAGTGTGATGGTTTCATTTTATCACCGGTATTACGGCGGTTATATCAGTCGACTGAATCTAACTCCATTCAACGTTTAACATCACCAGGGCTGACCAAGACAAAGAGGTTATAAATAGGAAAAGGACACAACCCGGATTGACCGTTAAAACCAAAAACGAAAACAAGCTGCACTGGAAATATTTACCTGATGCATTGTCATGCAACTTTTCTGAGCACAGTCAGAGGCATTGTCACTGTCTAGCTCACTGTCTAGCTCACTGTCTAGCTCACTGTCTAGCTCACTGTCTAGCTATATCTTTCCGCCGTCTCTATGAAGTTTCTTCCATTCATTGATTCTTCCTCTCCGTCTAAATAGTGAAATGGTCTGAGAAGGAATTTTATGACTATTACCTCGTGGCAGTCAGCGACGACGCAATGTGATGCTCAACCCGTCTGCCCGGCTTAAAGGTGAGGCCTCACGCGACACCGGCAGAGAGAAACTTTGTACTGGTCAATACACATCGGGTCTGGCTTCGTTTACCATGTGTGTGTGTGTGTGTGTGTGTGTGTGTGTGTGTGTGTGTGTGTGTGTGTGTGAGTTTGTGTGTGTGTGTGTTAGTTTGTGTGTGTGTGAGTTTGTGTGTGTGTGTGTGAGTTTGTGTGTGTGTGTGAGTTTGTGTGTGTGTGTGAGTTTGTATGTGTGTGTGTATTTGCGTGCGTGCGGGCGTGCGTGTGTGTGTGTGTGTGTGTGTGTGTGCGTACGTGTTTGTGTGTGTGTGTGTGAGTGTGTGTGTTTGCGTGCGTGCGTGCGTGCGTGCGTGTGTGTATGTGTGTGTGTGTGTGTGTGTACTTTCCGTCTTTCTGTCTGAGCGCGTGTTGTTGTGGTGGACGCGTGCCCGTGGGTGTATGTGGATGTCTATGTCTATGCTCCAACGTGCCCCTATTGCTTTCTACTCCCTCACCACCGTGTTCTTGGCTACCCTCCCCCTACTGGCACGCGTCCATCCCTCCTTGGAATAACGTTGACAGACAGGTAGTACAGGTGTGGGCTGTATCAATGGACCTGTACCTGTAGAGCCCACACCTACCCCCCCCCCCCCCCCCAATCATCCACCTGTCTCCTTGCTGCTAGGCGTTACCTGCACTTACCTGTAATGCCACCACACTGCCCACTTCACCTCATAGTCCGGGTACTATTGCCTTCTGCTCGGATTCGAAGAGTTTTGGGTGAACGGTTTGGATGCGGGTTGGCAGAGTGGTTTGCATCTCTTTTGATACAATTTATTTTTTGTTTTCGTGATCGCAATATTTTTTGCTCGATAATACATAAACAATCTTCTTCTCGTTCGTAAACAATTCAATTCGTATTTCTGTTCCTTTTTCAGAAATTGTGTGATGTGCAAAAAATTAAACACAGAACCTGTTGTTTTGGGGTGTATGAAAACATATTTTCGAAAACGTGTGTTGCTTAGTTAGTTAGTTAGTTAGTTAGTTAGTTAGTTAGTTAGTTAGTTAGTTGGTTGGTTGGTTGGTTGGTTAGTCAGTTAGTTAGTTAGTTAGTTATAGTTTGTTTGATGATCAGAGTTGGAAGATTCTGCCGTTTATTCATCCAAAATGTATTTTATATCACGTACGAGTTTCCTCTCAATTATAGCACCCAACTACCACACCATTTGGTTTCGGGGTAAACATGTTCTACTCTAGAGTAAATTACACATATTTGTGTCTCGTAGAGTGTCAGGCACTGAACGGCACAGGTAGCAGCTCTCAACACGTTGATTTCACGCCTTGTCGAAGCAGGTGATGAAACCCCGATACGCCCCACAACGTCAAGGTGTTTCCCTCCCCTCTCGACCCTTCCATGCGAGACGCGAGTTGATGGCATGATAAAAGTTCAGTCTTGGAGTCCAAGACCCTTTCCGTGGCCCATGTGATTACATCCGGGTCCAACCCGGGTTCTTACCTACTCTGTAGTCGTACAGAGCTCAACGCAAGAGATAAAAGGTGTGGCAGCAATAAATATATGTAGGTGAGACAGGAATCGAGGATCCTCTTGCTATTTGTGTCTGTCCGTTTTTATTCTACCCCTTCTCCCGTCTTCCGATCGACCAACTATAACACGTGCAGAAAATTATGATTCGACAGACAGCTGCCACAATGATTGATTGACCGATCGATTTGTAACTGACATTGTGCTGCCGGAGAGTCGCCGCCAATGAATCAATACTGAAACTTTTCTCGTTCCAGTCCAAACTCGCCAAACTTCAATGTCCAGGATCTATGGCAACACTTCTTGGAGAAATAAGGAGGGCAGACAGCTTCGACATAGTCCTGGCAACAAACTCAGTAATTGTTAGGCAGACAGCATCGACATAGTCCTGGCAACAAACTCAGTAATTGTTAGGCAGACAGCATCGACATAGTCCTGGCAACAAACTCAGTAATTGTTAGGCAGACAGCATCGACATAGTCCTGGCAACAAACTCAGCAATTGTTAGGCAGACAGCATCGACATAGTCCTGGCAACAAACTCAGCAATTGTTAGGCAGACAGCATCGACATAGTCCTGGCAACAAACTCAGTAATTGTTAGGCAGACAGCATCGACATAGTCCTGGCAACAAACTCAGCAATTGTTAGGCAGACAGCATCGACATAGTCCTGGCAACAAACTCAGTAATTGTTAGGCAGACAGCATCGACATAGTCCTGGCAACAAACTCAGCAATTGTTAGGCAGACAGCATCGACATAGTCCTGGCAACAAACTCAGCAATTGTTAGGCAGTCAGCATCGACATAGTCCTGGCAACAAACTCAGCAATTATTAGACAGACAGCATCGACATAGTCCTGGCAACAAACTCAGCAATTGTTAGGCAGACAGCATCGACATAGTCCTGGCAACAAACTCAGTAATTGTTAGGCAGACAGCATCGACATAGTCCTGGCAACAAACTCAGCAATTGTTAGGCAGACAGCATCGACATAGTCCTGGCAACAAACTCAGTAATTGTTAGGCAGACAGCATCGACATAGTCCTGGCAACAAACTCAGTAATTGTTAGGCAGACAGCATCGACATAGTCCTGGCAACAAACTCAGTAATTGTTAGGCAGACAGCATCGACATAGTCCTGGCAACAAACTCAGCAATTGTTAGGCAGTCAGCATCGACATAGTCCTGGCAACAAACTCAGCAATTGTTAGGCAGACCCGAAGGCAAGTTTCTGTTTTGCAAAAACAAACAATTATAAAGTTGTTCTTGTTCTCAGGACAGGACTAGTCTTCTTCTGCTTTCGTGGGCTGAAACTCCGACGTACACTCGTGTTTTTGCACGAGTGGAATTTTACGTGTATGACCGTTTTTACCCCGCCATTTAGGCAGCCATACGCCGCTTTCGGAGCAAGCATGCTGGGTATTTTGTGTGTTTCTACAACCCACCGAACTCTGACATGGATTACAGGAGCTTTTCCGTGCGCACTTGGTCTTGTGCTTGCGTGTACACACGAAGGGGGTTAAGTCACTAGCAGGTCTGCACATAAGTTGACCTGGGAGATCGGAAAAATCTCCACTCTTAACCCACCAGGCGGCAGCGACCGGGATTCGAACTCACGACCTCCCGATTAGGAGGCCGACGTCTTACCACCACGCCACTGCGCCCGTCGGACAGGACTAGTGATCCAGGTCATTGTCAGTGAACAACACCACTTCTATTACATGACAGTGCACAGTTCCCAAGCGTTCCTCTGAATCAGTCGAAGATTGACCAGAGGTGACTGCACATGGGAAAACACTTTTGATAGCCTGGACTTCTAGTCAAGGACTAGTAAACCAGTTGGACAGTTAATAACATGGCTGGTTTCCTGGTCAATGAACAATGCTAGTTCTATCATAGTGCTAAGTTCTTAACCTGAATTGTACAACTAAGTGAGACGAGAACAGAGCTCTCAGAAGCGCCGAGATGATGGCACGAAGCGGGCAATGTCCTGATACAATCTAGCCCAAACCCACAAGTTCCTCCAGCCTTCCCGGCATGCCACGCGAAGCACGTGCGGCGCATGCGCAGACGATACGATAGCATCACTCCCCGGGCCACGTTGGAGGGGCTAAGTGAGGATACTTGTGTATGGAGATCGGTGTTGTTCTTGAAAGCAGAGGAACAAAGCCTGAGAGAGAGAGAAAGCCAAGCTATCATACCGCGCCCTGAACATTGCACATGATAATGGCTTGGTGATTATTTGATGACGATGCTGCTGCTGCAGTGATGGTGGTATTCGCTGATGAGGGCAAACCGTATACTTGTGACCGCTTGACGTTGTCGTGTCATGTTGGTGATGATAATGATGATGACTGACAGTCAACATATGCGTTTCTTGGTATACTCTATAATTATGTCAGTCTGCCTCTCTCTCTCTCTCTCTCTCTCTCTCTCTCTCTCTCTCTCTCTCTCTCTCTCTCTCTCTCTCTCTCTCTCTCTCTCTCTCTCTCTCTCTCTCTCTCTCTCGTCAGGCTGTGTGTCCCGGTGTGTGTGTGTGTGTGTGTGTGTGTCAGAGATAGAGACAGACAGACAGATAGACAGACATACAGACAGGCAGATAGGCAAACCGAAAGAGAGAAAGAGACAGATAGAGCTTTGTTCTATATATATTTTCACCCCCTTCTGTTTCACTCATATTCGTGGCGCTCGTCCATCCGGCAGTTCCTAGGTTTCCAACTTTGCAACTTAGCAAAGTCTGCCCATTCCCTTTCTTTTTGTCCACGCCCAGCACACTGGCAAATCCAGAAACTTCCAAAATACGTGAGTGTAAATCACTTTGTGTCTTGCCTGCATCGTGCCTGCAGCTTCTTCTGAGCGTATCCCACAATGCTACAGCACTTTCTGCCTTCCTGGTTCCGGTGCAGCACGCATCGCGAGATTATGATCCCGCACCAAGCAAAGAGTTCCTGGCCGCAGATGCGAAACCGGTGCCAAGACACGTAGGTATGAGGACCGTGCGAAATGCGGCTTTGTCTGTGTAGATAAACACTCCCCTCCTTCATGCAACACTCGCCTCAACAACAACGACAAACACGGCAAAAAAACAACCGAGAGTAGGCCCGTATCCTGAGAGGTATGAAGCAAACTATTTGAAGAGGCTATCGCGGTGGGAGGCAGAGAGGGTGACAGTGAGAGAGGGGGGGGGGGGAGAGAGTGAGCGAGAGAGAGAGAGAGAAAGAGAAAGAGAGAGAAATAGAGAGAGAGAGAGCAAGAGAGAGAGAGAGAGAAAGAGAGAGAGAGAGAGAGAAAGAGAGAGAGAGAGCAAGAGAGAAAAGAGAGAGAGAGAGAGAGAGAGAGAGAGAGAGAGAGAGAGAGAGAGAGAGAGAGAGAGAGAGAGAGAGAGAGAGAGGGAGACAGCCAGACAAAAAGAGACAGAATGACAGAGAATGAGAGAGAGAGCGACAGACAGACAAACAGACAGACAGACAAACAGACACAGTGTAAAAGAATGTTTGGGATCCTTTTTCGAGTGTTTGTCAACCGATTGTTCTTGGTAAGGTATGACCACATACAATGAAGAAGTTAATAAGACACGATGTCAACGAAGTAAGCAAAAGGGACATGTATGTAAAAGGGTTTGAGGCGAGTAAATAAATCAGCAGATAACCAGCCTACACTTAATTTTTTTTTTGTCTCCAGCAAATGAAAAGCAGCAACGTTTGCTGGTGTCACGCACACACAAATACCAGGTTGACTGGTGCAAAACGCACTGACGCGGCAAAAAGGCAGACTGCACCTCGACAACAAACGCGACGCATGCATCATCCGCTCACACTGTGACGCGCAGGCGCGCTGCAACGTCTTACGTCACGTGACATTCCGCAAAGGCGTATGGGAAAAGGTGAACCGGAAACGTAGCAATATCGGAGTGTCGGAAGCTCCCTCGTGTTTGCTGAATCTGCTTCTCGGCCACGAAGAGAGATGGAGGGCCCAGATGACAGTGTGCTTGTAGCCAAGGAACGTGCCTTGCTCGCGCTACACAGAGAGAGGGATGCACGTGAGCCCTGTAGATTGCGCCCTGAGTGCGGGGCGAGAGACAAAGAACAATAGGTTACAGTGTTGCAAACAACGGGGAGTTCTCTTTCGGGTGAGGGCTCTGTCGGTGGGGAGTCCGGAACACTCTACTTGCCCTATTGACACCGTGAAAAGGTTAAATGAGAGAGAGAGAGAGAGAGAGAGAGAGAGAGAGAGAGAGAGAGAGAATTGAATTGAATTTTATTTAACAAGGATTAAGATTTAAGAGAGACAGAGACAGAGACAGAGAGACAGAAAGAGAGAGAGACAGACACAGAGAGAGAGAGACACAGAGAGAGAGAGAGAGAGAGAGAGAGAGAGAGAGAGAGAGAGAGAGAGAGAGAGAGAGAGAGAGAGAGAGAGAGAGAGAGAGAGAGTGTTTATGTCACCAGAATCTGTCGTACTTCCAGAACAAGTTTGAAGACTTTCTATTTCGTTTTCAAACTTTTTTCAAATCGCTATTGTCACGCCCCAGAACAAATCCCACCGTAGTTTACTGAAGAAGTAATTAAAAGCCAGGAATATTTCTCGGTCATGGTGGACAGATAATGCATGAGCTGCTGGCAGCAATATCAGACTTGTCCGGAATTCCGCTGTCAAATGTGAACCCTAACGAGACTTTGCCGAGAGGCTGGCTGCATGTAGGTCGGCGCACAATGCTACAGGATAATGCTGAAAGTCTGCGGACTCTGTGTTCTCGTGGCCTGCTTGTTGCTGGCATCGTCGCGTAAAGCCTCGTCAGTCCCCAAGAAGACAGAGTCGTAAAATGACAGAATTAGAACTCTTCCTGGGGACCGACGTCATAACGTGTCAGAATTAGAACACTTCTTGGGGACGAAGTTGATGGAGTCAGTGTTATAATGAAAACGAAGGGGGGGGGGGGGGGGGGGGGTCTTGGGGGCAGCACTGGAGGGTCTCATCAGAGGGCCATTGATCAAGGGAGAGAAGTGGGTCAATAAATCAGAAGTAACGACTGCACATATACATCGTTACTTTTAACTTCGTCTCACTTTTCCAAGGCTCGCCTCCGCACTAGCAGGCTGCTTTCGCCCCCAGCGCCGCCACAGATGAGAACGTATCCGTGAACCATGACAGACAGCGTCAAGTCACCGTCCTTCCCGTGTAGACGATCTTGTTGGCCGTCATAGATCTGTT
>NC_090254.1:7818094-7820594 GCF_037325665.1 Littorina saxatilis | reverse complement strand
ACGCGCACATGGCTATTTTCTGATGTCTTTGTTTGGCAAACAAAATAACAAAAACATAAAAAAAACACGCTGCTTTCTTGACAGTAGTGCCCACATGAATAGTAACCAGGAAGGAAGAGGGGGGGGGGGTGTTGTTAATGGTCAGTCAGTACTGGACTCTCGTAAAGAAGAAGGCTTGACCATTTGGCTGTTTGTATCTTGGTTTGCTCATCAACATGCTGTTCATGTCAGCTCGTTACTTGTTTATCAAGGGCATTTAGACTCTTTGTTAAAAAGTAGATTTTCAACTTCCTAAGTCTATCTTTTTCTGGTTCTCTATCTCTCTGTCTCTCTCTCCCTCTCAGTCTCTCTCTTTTTCTCTCTCTCCCTTTCTCTCTTCTTTCTTAGCACAGATAGACTAACAGACAGAGAAAAAGAGAGATAGGCAGACATGCACATGCGGGCAGGAACCGACTCACGCACGCACGCACGCACGCTCTCTCTCTCTCTCTCTCTCTCTCTCTCTCTCTCTTTCTCAATGTAGTGAGATTGATATAATGCACAGCCTGCTTCACAAAACGCCATGGCACAGAAAACAGAAAAAAGCCGAAACACAGCATGAGTTAGCAATTAGCACTGTAACTTCAGCGACTCAAAGGGCACTGACATTCAGAAAAAATAAGACATTAGACTAAAACATGAACACGAAATGCCAGTCTTCCCTTGCAGGCATAGCCTGGTATTGTTTGTGACAGCCCCTCTCAATGAGTCACCGAGACTGGCTGCGTGTTTTGCCCAAATCACCATTTGCCATTTCTTGTTCACATCCTCATAAAACACAACTTTCGTAGCACGTGTTTTGGAGTGTGTATCAAGAGACCAACAAAGCACAGTGTCGTTCAAATGTAGGAGGGTTATCTGATATGTCAAACACACACACCAACATTCCGCTGTCGCCCCAGTAAGTTAGGTTATCCATGGACGAAGAATCCACTTGAAAACATCACGTGACAAAAGTTCACAGAAAACATAACTGTGCAAACACTTCTGCTTCACAAAGGTCATTCGGAGAACAACATTATATGCAGTACATATTACTTTCGTGAAATAATACAAGTTTCCAGGCGTAAAGGGAAGCGTAAAAACTCCATGGACGTTCCAAAGTTATACCTGCTTGAAGTATATAGTCATGCATATCTTAGAAAATTAGGATTCAGACAATACAACTGCTTTTAACCCAGGTAAATCTACTAACAGCACCGCGTTATTTGAGAGAAAATAGCCGCATTCCTCCAATTTCAGGATAAGGCTTGTTACAACTCCTTTCCGCCCCCCACCCCCGAAGTACTGCAAAGTTGATACGTGAGCAATTACAACTTTATAAAGCCGTCTAATGCAGGTTTGACTAATAATAATAATAAAGAGCGTGTACACTGGGGTCATCCAGATTTTGATCTTTTCGTAGCGAATCCCAAGATAAAGCCCATGGCCGTCAGAGGTAGTGTCATGTAAGTAAGCCTGTTATCCCGATACAACTCAGTGCAAACTTCGCGGTGATAACGGCATGTCAGAGAGAGTTCATTGTAATCCCGGCACAAGCCAATGCCCCTGTTCACAACGTTCAGCGGAAGCTTCAGTCAGGGGAGAAATGGGGCAACTACTCCAGACCCACTCTTCACGTGTGGCTACGTCACCTTGTGCTTTGCCGGGACCTGACAACACGCGAAGAGCCTGTAGTGACCTCTTACCAAACTTGTGACGACAACAGTGACCAAACATATCAACATACATTAGGCAGGAGGACCAAATAAGCCGGTCGCTGGGCGGAACTCATTGGCCACGACCCTCAGATGGTCGTGTAGATAAGGCGAGGTCTGCGTGTAGACAGCGGGAGCTGTGATGGTATTAACACCGGGATTAACTCCTTCCACCCCACGGCTCAACTCTGTCCTCACCATAATCGCCGGGAAGCCATGGCTGACAACTGCAGTGACGGGAACGAGGGACCAATCACAGGCCGCCTACTAGGTAGACAACGATTGACAGACACACAATCGCAGCATCGGCCTCTCTGACAAAATACACCCCCCCCTTTCCCCACTCCCAATCTCCACCGCTCTCCCAGCCCCCCTGGCAAGAGCAGGTAGAGTAGGATTGACAAACACACAGCCACAGCGGTAATGCACAGCAATGGTTATAGAATTAGCACGGGTCGTATCTGAGATGGAAATCCAATTGTATCGGTCGAAAGGTCTTTACCAAGCTCTGCAGAACTAGGAATCCTATCGTACCCAAGATCTGTTACCTGCCCCGGACATTCAACGGACTCTGTTACAAACGGACAGTTTTGTAAGACTGCTGAGTATTGTGTCACCTACCTTCACAGACCTGTTTAACGAGACCCGCAGTGCAAGGGTAACAAGACACGGCCCCTGGTTAAGGGGGAACAGTGAAGGAATTACCAGGAAAGCCGGACGTGCGTTGTGTTCCAACGACCAGTTGACAGGTTCCATCCAGTGAC
>NC_090254.1:7785594-7815594 GCF_037325665.1 Littorina saxatilis | reverse complement strand
CATCAGGACTGCCTTTTTGCAGTTTGAAACTCACGCGTGCCAGCAAAACAATATAATGATATTCCGAATGCTTAATTGCACACTAGATTAGGGAATAATTATGGCAACTATCCATTAAAACTGATCACACGCCATCTCTGTCTCTGTCTCTGTCTCTCCCCCCCCTCTCTCTCTCTCTGTCTCTCTCTCACAGAGTGAATGGGGTCACGTGACGAGGCCGTTTGGGCAAGGAGGCTGAATTTTCTGCTCTGAGATTTGTCGCTCAAAATTTCAATTCCTCCTTGCAAAATGGAAGTAACTGGACTACCAGCTGCTGTTTGAGCATCCCTTGACGTCCTGTTTGCGGAAAATGAACTGTCTTTATGGAAGATTGAATCGAAGGGGAAGTCAACCGTGGTTATACTTCGACTGACAACACCTCAGCAAAACAACAATGGCGGCCACACTACTGTGTTTAAAAAGAAAGCTCCGAGTCTTCTTCTTCTTCTTCTTCGGCGTTCCAGGATTTTTGGCCTCAGGTCAGACTTCAAGTTTTGTAGCTTGAATAAAGCTAGTGGTCAGGATCAGGGAGTCTTTGGTGCCCCAGAGTTGCTCCTGCAGTGTGGCACCTTGTGGCCAGTGATCTGTTCTGGCTTCCTGGTGGAGCGGGCAGGTCTGCAGGATGTGCTCCGGGGTCTGTGGGCCTGTTTCGCACAGGCAGTTCGGTGTGTGCGACAGACCAAGGCGGTGCATGTGGGCACGCAGTCGACAGTGTCCAGTCCGTAGGCGGAAGAGGATGGTCTGCTGATGGCGCTGTAAGTTGGGCATCTGATCATCAGATGGCAGGCTGTGTTGGGCATTCCAGGTGGTTTGGTAGTGTCTTTTCACCAGGGTTTTGGCTTCACTGTAAGAGACTGTTGGTCTTGTCTGCTCCAGATGGCTGCCAGTCTTGGCCAGTCTGTCCGCTTCCTCGTTCCCTGAGAGGCCACAGTGAGCAGGGATCCACTGGACAGCGACGTTTGTGCTCTGGGAGAGAGTACAAAGAAGACGCTGGGTGTCTCGTTCCAGCTGCTCTTTGGGCGACTGCAGGCTTTGGACGGCGGATCTGCAGTCGGTCAGGAAGACGGCGTGAGAGGGTGGGTGTTCGCTGACCAGGCTAACTGCTTCTCTGAGAGCGGTGAGTTCTGCCCGGTAGTTGGATGACAGCTCTCCGGCAGGCAGGGATCTTGAAAGTCAAATCAGAAGAGACAGAAGGAGGGCAGAACAGCGTGCAGCACACAGAGAAGAAAAACATCAGACAAACATGAAACAGGTAAATTCGGAATTAAATGTGAATATGAATGTTCAGTCAAGTGCGGAGAGTAATGACAATTTAGTTTCAGTTGTTTCAACTACTGACATGTTGTTTGGAAACTTTGACACAAGCTCGTACACTGCTGCACGGCACGACACGTCGCTGTTGCCCACACGTGAAAATGAAATACGTGGAGCGCTTTACCCCAGCAGTGTGTCACTGGATGGCAGGGAATGTGGGTCAGTGGGTGAACCGGTCAGCTGTGACAACAACAACACTGAACTATATGATGTGACTTGCAAAGACGATGCGTGTACTAGTGTCAGTTTTTCTAGAGGTGTAAGTTTTCCAAGAGCAAAAGAAGGCTTTGTGTTTTCACCAGTCGCTAAGTATGAAGACCCAACAGGCCTCAGTGAAGCGGAACGTGCAGCTGAAAAGTGTGGTCACTGTGTGCAGACACTCAGGAACAAAGTTGGTGAGGTTTTCGACAAACCAAAGCAAACACTTCTCCGTGACCACTGTCGCAATAACTGCTTGAAGAAAGTCGTCCCTGATTCCAGAAACGAGGACATGCTGTATTGTAAGTCAGATGACTTGATCCTCGTTTATGACTCCTCATGTCAGTCAGTGACTCACTGGTATATCGAGCACTGCAGTTGTGGCAAGCTGTGGACACAGACGGAGTTGAGGGCTTGGAACTGTCTTCACAAGGAGCCTCCCCTCCAGCCTGACCAACTGGTGGACATCAAGGAAAGGCTTACGCAAGACCTTCTCATCATCGCTGCTGCAATCAGGGCCACGCTTGGTTGATGAACTTATTGTTAGTCGCATGAACGATCAAGTGTACAGAAAGACAATATTTCGAGAAAAGACTAACCGCGATCGATACGGTACTCGTGACGCGTTATTCCAACAGTCGGACTTTCCAACTATTGTGTTTTTTTTCCCGATTTTTGTTTATTTCCCAAGCCCACTGTTCCCTTTTTGCAATGGGCCAACGGCCTACGCAGGAAACCATTCGTTCGTTCGTTCGTTCGTTCTCTCAGAGTGAATGTTGTGACAAAGATATAAAGCTCAGTTGCCTGGAACGAGAGAGAGAGAGAGAGAGAGAGAGAGAGAGAGAGAGAGAGGCAAAAGTGTCCGCCGAAAAAATAAATGGGGGAGGCAAAAATGGTTCTAAAAACTGAATTTAATGGCAAACTTTGAGCTTAGATAACACCAAATTGCACCATTTGGGTTCTTTGGAGAAAAAAATTCCGGGGGGGGCATGCCCCCGAACTCCTCTAGCAGAGCTAGGCGCTTCGCGCCGTCGACTTTGCCATTACTTACAAATTTTCAGCCTTTTTTACTTTTTTCAATTCCCATGCAGAGAGAAAGAGAGAGAGAGAGAGAGAGAGAGAGAGAGAGAGAGAGAGAGAGAGAGTGTGTGAGAGAGAGAGAGTGTGAGAGAGAGAGATGGGAAAGCAATCAAAGCAATACAGAAGAGACCAATAAAAAGGCGAGCACAAAGGCGTTGAAAGGGGGAACAAGCCCGGAAGCGGCAGACGACTCTAGATCAATGGCAAAACAAGCGCGGTATAAAAGACAGCGCCGAGCAACAATGGGGGGAGTAATGACGAGACAGGGTGTGTGCTAGAATATAACTGAGGATGCTAAACCCCGCTTCTAACGTTTGGCCATTCTGCAGCTATTTTACCAAAGTTTAAAGGCTTCAAAAGATGAAAGAGAGAGAAAGAGAGAGAGACGCAGACGCAGATAGTTTATTCAATAGGCCACAGCCCCTTATGAAGGGGTGTGAACAAACGGTTCACATTGAGAGAGAGAGAGAGAGAGAGAGAGAGAGAGAGAGAGAGAGAGAGAGAGAGAGAGAGAGAGAGACATAGAGAGAGGGATAGAGAATTAGAGAGACAGAGAAAGAGAGAGAAAGACCTACAGAGAGAGGGATAGAGAGAGAGAGAAAGAGAGAGAATGAGAGACCTAGAGAGAGGGATAGAGAGAGGTAGAGACAGAGAGAGAACGAGAGAGAGACATTGAGAGAGAGAGAGGGATAGAGATTTTGTGTTTGTTTGTTTGCTTGAGAGAGAGAGAGAGAGAGAGAGAGAGAGAGAGAGAGAGAGACCTAGAGAGAGAGAGACCGAGAGAGAGAGAGAGACCGAGAGAGAGAGAGAGACCGAGAGAGAGAGAGAGAGAGAGAGAGAGAGAGAGAGAGAGAGAGAGAGAGAGAGAGAGAGAAAACAAGAACAAGAACAAGAACAAGAACATCATTTATTCTTCAGGCCTCTAGCCCCTAGAATAGGGTCGTTACAAACAAAAATACAAGTCAAAAATACATACAGCGGCAAAGCAACACGAAGATACAAAACTAAACACATACAGCGGCAAAGCAACCAAGATACAAAACTAAACATACACGGTAAAGTAATACAGTCACAATCAGTCGTCTTGAGCTATGTTTTCAGTAAACTCCAGGCGAGTTTTTAGAGCAATGAACAAGTAAATGCTTAATCTACGAATATCAGATGATGAGCCGTTACGGAGAATATTCACAAAATTTAATGAGTTATATCTTGTATTTAGAAACTTAGCCCTGGCGTTTGCATACAATGGACAATCAAATACAAAGTGCTTTTCGTCTTCCACAACATCACAAAGCTTGCATAGAATATTCCTGTCCCTTCCAAATGTTCTTCTAAAACACGAAGCTCCAATAGGCAACACACCCAGACGCAATTTGATCAAACAATCGCGGAAACATTTTTTGTCAATGAAATCAAAGTACTTCTCACTTTCAAAAACTGTTTTGAATAATCGGTAGTTTTGATAAATGTCATTACTTATAATGGAACCATTCCATTCCTGCAAATACATATCAGCCATTCTCTGTTTAAACAAAGAAATAAATGTTTTTTCACACCCCACCCCTTGTTGCAACCAAACATATCCAAACCCCGTGCTAAACAATGTATTCTTTACATGTGTTGCCCAGCATGTTTTACCTCGCTCGTCCAAGTTTTTTAACATTAAGTATGCCTGTCTGGGAATTCTGGATATATCTAGTGTCAACAGCTTCAACCAATATTTTATGCACCTTACTGCACTGTTGATGTACAAAGGGTAGCGTCCCAGTTCTCCATACACAAACTTGTTGGATACTTTAAGAGGAACACTTAAGAACCTTTTGCATGCAAGTGTGTGAACCTTTTCTATATTGTCTAATCTTTGGAGACCCCACATTTCAGAAGAGTACATTAATATGGATTGCACCTGGGAATCGAAGATTTTGAAAAAACAACTTTTGGAGATATCATTCAGTTTTCTAACGTGTCTAATACAGTCAATGCATGCTCGCCTCCCTTTCACCGCTAAAAAATCAACTCCCCTTTTCAAACTCATTTTTGTAGTAAACACAAAACCTAAATAATTATATTCATTAACAACCTCAAGCAATTTTCCATTCAAATACCATTTTTCATTCTTACCCAAAAACCCCCCTTTTCTAAATACCATACATTTGGTTTTATCAAAGTTAATGTTTAGGTACAGTCTTTTACATGCATCGTTTAAAACATTAATCTGCCTTTGTAATCCCAGTGCTGTATCAGAGAGGAGAGCTAGGTCGTCCGCAAAAAGTAAAATAAATAATTCGACAAGACCGGGCAAAAACTGAATGCCATGCATTCCACCGTTTTCCACAGAGTTAGCTATCTCGTTTATAAAAAGGGAAAAAATTTGTGGACTTAAAATACAACCTTGACGGACCCCTACTGGACACTCAAAAAAGTCAGTCATTCTGTCTTCAATCCTCACACATGACAAAACATTTTGATAAATGGCAACTAATGCTTTCATAAATTTTCCATTCATACCATACTGCATCAAAACGTCAAACAGTGGTTCTCTTTGAACAGAATCAAATGCCTGGCGTAGATCCACAAAACATACATATAATTTACATCCTCTCTTTGCAAAACATTTATCAACAACAGCCTTTAATGTAAAGATATGATCCACGGTGGAATAACCACGCCTAAAACCAGCCTGAGATTCTGTTAGTTTTTTATGTTCTTCCGTCCATTTCACTAATCTCTTATTCAAAACAAAAGTATAACATTTGCTGACTAAACTAAGTAATGAAACCCCGCGGTAATTCGCAGTTAACTTGGGATCACCCTTTTTAAAGATTGGAACAATAATAGCTTTTGCCCATTCATCCGGATAAATGCCCTGGTCAAACAGGATATTAAATAATTTTGTGAGGAAGTGGACAGCAGTATCAGCAACTAACTTTAACATTTCCGCTAGAACTTCGTCGCTACCACATGCTTTTCCTTTTTTCAAATTTCTAATGGCTTCTAAAACCTCAGATTCTGTAATTACTGCATTCAAGTCGGCACATATATCATCGGTTACTTCCCTTGCACCAGCCTGCCCACCCTCTCCCTCTCTCTCCGCTTGCCTTACAACGTCAACATTAAATAGCTGCTGAAAATGTTCAAACCACTGTGCATCAGTAACCTCCTTAGAAATCCCTGACTTTTTTCTTCCCGATAACTGCTTTACTTCCTTCCAAAATAATTTCCCATCTTTTCCCAAAGAAGCCAGATGTAAAGCTTTATTACGGCTATAGCTTATTTTTTTTGTTTTGGTTAACGTCTTATACTGTTTCCGTGCTTGTACATAAAGTTCGCGGTCTGTATCTGATTTACTAAGTCTATAATCAGTCAAGCGTTGCCGTGCAACAGTCTTCGCCGTATTACAATCATCGTCAAACCATAACGCAGGCCTACGCTGCTGTCCGCCTCCTACCAAAACCCTCTTTCTCATACACTCACTCGCTGACAACAATGCATCAGTAAACAATTTCAATGCTTCATCTACATCATAGTCTACAACAATAAAAGCTTGTTCATACAAATCATGTAAATCATCTCTATACCAAGTTTCCAAAAAGCTCTGATCTTTAGACTGGTCCCAACACATTTTAGAAATCCATTTTGGTTTGCTTGCCTGATCTTTGTCAGAAAAATCAATATTGTTTAGGCAACTCAACACTAATGAAACAGGAAAATGTGACGAATCAACAGAAGACATGACACGTAACGAGCGAATAAAATCTGAAGTACAAATATCAATAGAAATAATGAAGTAGTCAATGGTACTACCACCTGATGTAGACACAAAAGTTAAAGAATCATCACAATCAAATTGCCGTAAGCCATTCATTATAATACAACCAAACGTAGAACACATATCAAGCAGCTCTTTACCAAACGCGTTTGTTTCTTTATCATCAGAAATCCTTGCACACATTTCATAATCTGAGTCTCTAAAACACACTTTATTCCAATCCTCATCAAAACTATCATCAGGCACAGCATTATTCGAACTTGTTCTAGCATTCAAATCTCCACACACAATCAAAGAGAAATCCTCATGAGTAGATTCAAACAAATCAACAATGCATTGTTCTAGAATTTCGATACCATAGCCATATTCGGAAACATCCCAAAATTTGCTGTCATATGGGTGTAAATACATGCAAATCAAAAACACATTCTTATCTAAACCGAACAACGTTTTATTTATTTCCAGTACAACCGTGTGTTTATATTTAACATCAATGCGTTTCACTAGCTGTGACAATCGTTTTTTAACAAAAACCATCACACCACCCGAACATCTTGCTCCCTGCGATAATCTGACAGCCTTAGAAACATGCACATCATAGTCTTTAAACACAGGGTACTCTCGATTATCAAAATCAACAAAGGTTTCATTCAATGAAAAAATGTCAAAACTTAGCAAACAGTCAATCACATCCTTTACATCAAGTTTTTGTAACCAACCGTCACAATTCCAAGTACAAATGCGAATAGAACTTGGGCCTTGGCCACACCCATGCACATTCCACTGTAAAAAAGAAAAGGGTTTGTTTGTGATGTGTGTAGGACTGATAATTGTTTTGCAGGCAGCGTGATTTTCCTTTTCTTTTTCATTTACGTTTGGCTCACTCGTTACTGTATATAATACACGATTCATATCTGCCCCTTGACCCCCTATATCACGCGTGCTTTCAGTGCATTCATTGACAAAGTCCACACGTTCACTGACATCAGTATCGCTTACATCAATATCGCTCACAAAGTCTGTTTTCAAAGTTTCACGTGCACTCACCCGACAGTCCCTGCCTTCATGTCTCACCGGTGTCACTCTTTTTTGCCTCCCCATAAAAAAGCTCCTCTTTCTACCATGTCTATCACTAACATCAGCATACTTCAACCTTTCCCCTACAACGGAGCGGCCTAATTCCTATCTCACTTCTGCAAGGGCCTTCCTTTCACTGTCATAAGTGTACTTTTTTCCATCAATATACAGATGGTCAAAAGCTAAGCTAGCCCTTTTCTGCTCACTTCTAGCTTGCTTTAGAAAAGGCACCAAGTTACGTCGCATCTCTCTCACCCTCTGAGAAAAGTCTTCTCCAATGGAGATTTGACTTCCCTGTAGTTTCCGCTTTGCTTTCAGGATTGTCACTTTGTCTTTGAAGAAAGCACAGCGTGTAATCACCGGAGAGTCGGGCTTATTGCTCAGACGATGCACCCTATCAAAGACAATATCATCACCCAACTCCAGCTTATCAGTGATAAATTCTTTGAGCATTGCCTCACAATCCTCGTTCGTTTCATTTTCACTCCTGCTAAGCCCATGAAAAATGAGATTATTGCGCTTTGACCTGTTTTCTAAATCATCCATCTTTGTTTCCATCTCCCGCACGCGTTCCTCCAACATGGAATTACACGCATGCAGGTCGTCATTTTCTTGGCGTAAGTCTGTCACTTCTCCTCTGAGTCCATGTATTTCTTCTTGGAGTGCTACATTGCTGTTTCGAAGATCTTGGACATCGCACTTCATCTCGTCAAACTTGTTGTTCAAAGTTTGCAGAACGCCCATCACATCCACAAGAGTTGGTTCTGCTGGTTTGTTCTGCGCACTCTCACTTCTTTCTGCACCAGTGTTCAGACGAGTTTGTCTCATTGTGTCTTGCTTTGGAGGTCCTGGGTTTAACTCGACATCTCCGCACTGAAGTAAAATACCCCCCCAAAAGAGGTAAGTGAGGACCAAACCAAGTATGACACCGTTTGTCCGAGTTCGGGGGTTGCACGTTTTCACAGTCATGGCTGCCTTTTGTTTTGCTCTTTTCAACATGAAAATGTCAAATATTATGGCAAACCGGCCACATACTGGCCTAAAATCTTGATTTCCGGAAGGCATGACACAAAAACAACCGCACACCAAAGGATAATGCACAACACTTTTGTTATCCTGAGAAATTAAACGAAAATGACAGAGCTCCAAGCATGCGTCCGCACTCGCTGAACCACAGCTCACGACCCCCCAGAGAGAGAGAGAGAGAGAGAGAGAGAGAGAGAGAGAAAGAGAGAGAGAGAGAGAGAGAGAGAGAGAGAGAGAGAGAGAGAGAGAGAGAGAGAGAGAGAGAGAGAGAGTTTGTTTGTTTAACGCCCAGCCGACCACGAAGGGCCCATTATCAGGGCGGTGCTGCATTGACATATAACGTGCACCACACACAAGACAGAAGTCGCAGCACAGGCTTCATGTCTCACCCAGTCACATTATTCTGACAACCGGACCAACCAGTCCTAGCACTAACCCCATAATGCCAGACGCCAGGCGGAGCAGCCACTAGATTGTCAATTTTAAAGTCTTAGGTATGACCCGGCCGGGGTTCGAACCCACGACCTCCCGATCACGGGGCGGACGCCTTACCACTAGGCCAACCGTGCCGGGAGAGAGAGAGAGAGAGAGAGAGAGAGAGAGAGAGAGAGAGAGAGAGAGAGAGAGAGAGAGACATAGAGAGACCTAGAGAGAGAGAGAGAGAGAGAGAGAGAGAGAGAGAGAGAGAGAGAGAGAGAGAGAGAGAGAGAGAGCGAGAGAGCGAGAGAGAGAAATAATTTGTCTCGAGGTATTAAGCTAACTCAATCTACCAAGCCTACGCCATCAGGTAGGGTCCCGGTGTAACACGAAATTTTTACTCCACGAAAAATTTACTCCGGAGTAAATATTTCGTACGAAATTCTTACTCCGAGTACACTTTTTGTACGAGAAAAGAACTCCACACGGCACGAAAAAATTACCCCCCTTCACGAAATTTTTACTCCCCATTTTTTTTACTTCCAGTAAAAATATCGTATGCAAAAATGGGATGCGGGCGAAGGGATAATGCCAAAAAGTGATCTCGCGCACACGAATGTCGCGCTACCCTCCTTCCACCCCTTCCACCACGGACAAAGGGAGTAACAATTTCGTACACTTGGCATGGGAAGTTAAATTGCTTGTGTTTGGGTGAAGTGATTTATTCGTTATTTATTCGTCAGGGGAGTAACATTTGTGTACGAAATGTTTACTCGGAACTCACCTGTCTTGGGAAGTACTTTTCTCTTGAAATGGGGGAGTGCCTTTTTCGTAAAGGGAGTAACTTTTTCGTACGAAATGTTTACTCCGGAGTAAAAATTTCGTGGGAGTAATTTTCTCGTGTTTCACCGGCATCATAGTCAAGGAATGCTGACCCATGACTGAAGCAGTAGCTGTGCAATCAGGTGTTGGGACCACTGAGTTATAATCTACCTCAGGTGTTGGGGACACACACGGCGTGTCCAGAAACCGGGACACAAGCACCGCCATCAGGGCATGTACACCGCGGGGAAAGACGGACAACAACAGCAAACCGTCGTGAGGAAAGCAAACAAACACTCAGGCAGCTACCAGTGCTTCGCAATCTCAACTCCGCCATCTTATCTAGCTAGACCCCGGTCTCTCCGTGCCATAGTATAGAGCACCCGCCGTCAGGACCCCAGTGGTTTCAACACCGACGTCATTCAGTTTACTCACATGTGAGGATAGCAACAGACTACAGCAATATTTACTGCTCCATACACAGCAATGGCCTATTGCAATGACATAACGGTAGTTCCATGGAAAACGAAAATACAGACTGTGACCAGCGTAGATTGTAGTCATGACCCTCTCGGAATGACAATTCTATAATCCAGATTCCATATTTTTAAGATAAAGGAAAATAAATGATCACAGGATGTCCGTGCGTGCGTGCGTGTGTGTGCAATTCGGTGAGCACTCGGTATTTTGGTGTGTTTGAATGTTTTATGTATTGAATGTACTCAAGCCAGGCAACATTCATGTGTAGTTCACGTGGTTGTTATAACATCTTATGTCTTATACCTTATGTCAATCTCAAAAACAGAAAGTGGGTGATGGGAGTCCAAAGAAACAGCCCTCGAGCGGTGTTCGTCTCATTCCGGGTAGCACGAGCCGAGTGGAGTCAAAGATGTGTGGTGGAGTGTGCGCGGGGAGCCCAGCCCTCCAAGGAGGTGGCATTTCATTTGCGGGCGAGCCAAAACAAAGATGAGTATCTGCTGCCAGACCACTGAGCGAGGAGAAGTTGTGTCGGCTGGCAAAGCGGAGTAGGGTGGGGTGCAGGCAACAACTTATTATCTCGACTTCATAAGACTGAGAATTAGAGTGCTCCCTGTCCGTCTGCTGCCCTGCTGGCCGCAAATTGTCATCGCTGTTTGATTTGTTAAACAAACGTTGAAGCGCGAAGAAGAGGAAGATGGAGTATTCCAAAATCTTATCTGATCAATTTTGCCCCCCAGAAGAAGAAATGTGTACCGAAGAAGATGATAAAAAGTCGATAGAAATAGCTACGCTCGACAAAAACACAATGACAGCAATCAGACATTGCATCATCAACTACTGACAACACAATCCTGGCCAAATCAGTCTAATATGTAAATATACGTAACAGATCAAGATCTAGTGATACTGCAGAATGATCTACAAAGGGTAGCCAAGTACACAGCCATCACAGGGCACTACCCGTGTTCTTACAGCAATAAAAGGCGCACTCGTACACAGACTCCTGCGTTGCCAATTAAGTGTGCGGAGCTATGATACTGGAAACAGGACGACTGTACTCGGAATAATGGTGTTGCCAGACAATTGATGTGACCCAACTGGCAGCCGGCAAAACCAAACACAGGAGAATCAAATGTATTTTACAACTGACAAAAGTAGTTTTATCATTTTGTGTTATGGAGTTTCTCATTAAATAATGTCCTCAAAGAAATGTGGCCTGCTATTCGCGAAGGATAGGCAATGACAATGACAGTCACAACTTTTTAAAAAATTTATTTACGAGGGTAATGGTATAATCACAAAGAGTGAGAAGAGAACGCCAACGCAGTCTCAGGTGCAGGCAACGTTTAAAACCCTAAAGAAAAAAGCCAGACATCCGGAGTGCAAAAACATGCTGTACCTGAATATTAATCGTGGAATCCGGTTTGAATTTCTTTGAAAAAGACAGCTCCGCGGGTCATGCGGCGAAACGGACGATTAGGACAAGAAGCGAACAGGGTCTGTATTCACCGAGGCTGGATACGCTGGGGTCACACGCGGGCACCACAGAGTGCACAACAGTGGGGCACCAGCAAGCAGAACTGGTTGGAGAAGAATTTGACAGCATGGTCACAGCAATAAAAAGGTCCTGAGGGCCACAAAACGCGGTGCACACCAAACATATAATATAGCGTGGTGGTAACATGTCTTTGGTGCATTCACGGTGCATAGCTGTCAGAACAGAAAGAAGCGAAAGAGCTGCCTGCATTCAGCTGTGACCAGTGTGCACTCACCCATGAGATTGAGGACAACAAAAAACAACACATGTCAAGTTTGTCAAAAACTGGTCATGATCAGTCTCTCTGATCGTACCCATGACCATGGCGTTAATACTTTTTGATTGTTCCTGTCTTTGACGAGCGCGCATTTTCAGATATCTTCCAGAACTCAGCGTTTTGAATGTAAGTCAAGAATCAGCGATTTTCCTAGTCAAGTTCATAAAGAAGACTGTTATTTTGACTATTTTGCTTTCTTTCGACTTCAATAAAGCATGCTACATGCTTCACGTCGGTGCGAGATTCCGGCTAAATCAACTTCAATGCACACCAAAGAGAATCTCCATGGGACGATAAGGTATGCAATGAAATGAATACAGTGCACCCTCCTTCATGACACACCAAGCTACGCCAATAACTCTTTCTTTTCTTTATTTGGTGTTTAACGTCGTTTTCAACCGTTCAAGGTTATATCGCGACGGGGAAAGGGGGGGGGGATGGCATAGAGCCACTTGTTAATTGTTTCTTGTTCACAAAAGCACTAATAAAAAAATTGCTCCAGGGGCTTGCAACGTAGTACAATATATTACCTTACTGGGAGAATGCAAGTTTCCAGTACAAAGGACTTAACATTTCTTACATACTGCTTGACTAAAATCTGTACAAACATTGACTATATTCTATACAAGAAACACTTAACAAGGGTAAAAGGAGAAACAGAATCCGTTAGTCGCCTCTTACGACATGCTGGGGAGCATCGGGTAAATTCTTCCCCCTAACCCGCGGGGGGTGTCAATAACTCAACTTGCTCTTTATCTTGTAGCTTGTGTGTATAATAGCATATATGAATATTGGGTGAAAAGCACATGTGGTGATTTTTGTCCGTATGGTTAATTGTTTTATGTAGGTTGTACTTTTAATTGTTCTATTCTGTACATGTTCTTTTGTAAAGGGCATAGAGCCATAGGTTAGGCACTTAAAAATGTCCAGTTATTATTTAAGTTATTGAGACATCCCAGTGCACTAAGGGATTTATAGAGCAAATCGAGAAAATTCATTATTGAACGAAGCGCATAGCGCTGAGTTCAATAATTATTTTCGAGATTTGCTCTATAAATCCCTTAGTGCACTGGGATTGTTTCAATAACGATATTGTCAGTACCGCCAGATAAAAAAGAAGATTCAAAACGCACATTTTGCAACGCGCATTTGGATAGGCGTAACTGTGTGGTCAGGTTTGTGTCAGATCTACTTTTGTGTGGGCTGTCTCAAGTGTGTCGTGCTTTCGTCACACGCAAACTCTTGTTTTAATTTCTGTTGGTAAATTCCAGTGTAGCGTTAAGCTAAAAAGTGATGATCTTTCATAGAGACCTCATTTAAACTCGGAGAAAGGACTGTGCTCTTAGTTATTTGCGATTCGAAACCTTCATCGAGCTTCGACAGATTGACTGTGCAGAGTTTTGCCCCTTGCCAAGGTCGACGGTAAGCACATTTTCAAAATAAATGTGGCATGTTTCTCGTGTGGTATCTTCACTCATCGGGGAGTCTGGTACTAAATATGAACGGTAAGAATGCTCTGAACCCTACACGTATTATATCCCCATCGTTTTATCGTTCACATTTGCCCAACATGTTAATTTGCTGAGCGGGATTTATGTCGTCTGCTAAGGTTATGGCAATCGAACCACTGCACTGAGTCTCATTTCAAAAACAAAAATTGCTCGTCACGTTGCACTGAGTCTGCACGCATGAGGCAGGCTGGTAATAAGTCTTATATATGGTAAGAACGTTCTAAACCCTACACGTTTTCGATTGTTCTTGCCTTGAAATAATAATTCAGAAAACATTCATTTGCTGAACAGATGCAGTCGTATTTCAGTGTAGTCTGCTACGTGCTGATCTAGCTGCTACGTTATCGGAATAACACTTGTGTTTTCTGTTAGCTGCTGGGAATTGTATACTAATCATTTGGTAATGTGGATAATAAGCTACATGCCACTAACATGGCATAATTATAAAAGGAATCTTCGCAAGTCGAAACCGAAAAATTAGACACAGCGGGTTCTATTTTTAGATCAGTAGCAACTGTGGCACAGGCACATGCAATCTGTCAGAAAAAAACCCACTTCTGCTTTAATTGAGAAGCAGGAAATTTATGGTCATAATCATTGGTATTGTGGAGAATATAAGCTACATGTCATTAATTAATTCTGAGGATGAGAGTACACTCTCGCTTAGGCAAAGGGTGGAAGAATACGCTCTGTGGAAAAGTTAGCGCACTCCAAGAGTGCGCTAACAGTTTTAGCGCATCGCCATTTGCCAATCAACTGGTTCACATCAGTCATGTGACACCAGTACTTGCTGACAATTATTATTATAATTATTATTATTAGCTGCATGTGACTATATAACATGCATGAAGTCGGTGACACAACAGTATAAGCCGCCAGCCAAGCGGAATCTATTACCAACAGATAACGTTGCAGTTAATATACATGCAGGAGATTTTGTTGTTATTCCCCCTGCACCTCTTGCTAATCCTCCCCTCAACCCACCCCCCTTCCTCACCCCCCCCCCCCTTCCTCACCCCCCCCCCCCCCCTTCCAAATCACTCTTAAGTGTTAGGCTTAATCCCGCGTGACGCTGAATCTTTCACGCTTCTCAAGAACAGGAGGTCATCTTGACTGGTGTCGCCTGGGAAGGGGAGTTCCAGGGGAGATAATCGCCCACAAACACAGCTGAACACAACTGCACAAATCGTCATCAATCCGCAACAAAAAGCCTGGCGATCGAATGGATCGAGATTTTTTTGGTCACAGCACTTGACATTTTGAAGCAGTGGAGCTCTTCTTCTCTAACGGTGCTGGAAACCTGGTCGCATTTTATCACTTGTTCAACACCGACGGAGCTAGAAACCTGCCTCTACTTCTGTCTTTTTGCCAAAGTCTTGCCCATTATGTAATTCGAGAAATACGCACTTGAAAGGAATGCCCCTATTCAATAATGACAAGGATCACATTGTGTCAGTTATCTTCTCAAATTCTCTTGGGTTTCATTTTTTTTCATCCTTAATCATTCAGCCTGGGTTTCCGATTTCCATTTGCATGGCGCAGTGCATTAAAATACTGACGCTGTTCCACCGGGTCCATTTTTTTTCGAGCGAAGCAGATTGAAAAAGATGTGCAGCGTTTCATCAAACACGCTTCCTATCCCCAGGGAGTCAGTCTAAAAGTGTGAAGATTATAATTATGTCTGAAACTGCTAATGGCCAGGATGGCTAAAAATATGGAACGTGTACGAAAGGTACAGCTGTTTCCATGGAGTGAGCCTGAAAGTGTGAGAATTATAATTATCCATGAAATTGTTAATGGCTAGGATGGCTAAAAATATTGAATGCGTGCGAAGGTATACAGCCTTATATCAGGGAGTGAGCCTTTAAAGTGTGAGATTTATATTATATAATTGTGAAATTGTGAATGGTTCCAAGATGGCTAACAATATGAACATGCGTGTAGGTAAACAGCCCAGGAATGAAGCGCACTCTGACAGCAGACGATCTGGTTGGGATTTTCTTGTTCTCTGTTCTCTGCGTGGCCCAGTAACTTTACACCATCGGCGAAGTGCTAAGCTTTTCAATAATTGAAGTGGAATTTATGACAGGGAAGCCAAGCTCATTTATAGGAAAAGCTTCGCATTTTGCTGATGTAACAGATACGTTGGTGTCAAGTTGAATCAGGTTCAAAACCCGTTGAGTGAAATAGAGATAGTTGATCCCACATCGAGTCCGGTGTTGTCGATGTGTATTGGACGAGGGAATGGAAGAAGGGGTGCTCGCGCGCGCGCGCGCGCGTGTGTGTGTGTGTGTGTGTGTGTGTGTGTGTGTGTGTGTGTGTGTGTTTGTGTGCTTGTGTGTGTGTGTGTGCTTGTGTGGGTGTGTAAAGGAGGGGATAAAAAAAAGAGAAAAAAAACTAAGAAAACAGAAAAACAATGGCTTGCTCAAAGAGGAAGATTATTTCAAAACTACATGAAATCTTTATCAGAAACAGACGACCATGGGAAGAAAAACTTGAAGGTATCTCAGCTCTAAAAAGACAACAGGGGCTAGGGTAAAGGAGAGAAGGGGGTTGATTTGGGGGAAAAGGATGAATGAACTCAATTTCGTACCCACGAAGAAAACAGTGATTATAATTTCGTACGCTGTCACATTAAAGTCACCAAACGGGATGTTTTACGCGCGTGCAGAGTGCATGTCGCGTGCTGACCCCTGACCCCTGTCACTGCCTTGCACGTGCACACTGTGATGACACTGCTCGTGTTTCCAGCACCGCCACGCCCCCTGGCGAGCTCCACGTCAACTAGCCCGGGTCGTTTTCCAGCTGTCGGCGCCATATATCCTGACGCCTGGCAACTGTGAGGGGACCTGGACGGGCCGTGGTGCACTCACATGCACATTATAAGTGGACGTGAGGGAAGATTGCGGCAGATGAGATAGGGAGAGAAGCGGCAAAGTGAACCGTGCATTCAACACCCAGCGTGACGTATGACTGGACAGGGAGCTGGTCCAGTCCTCAGCCCCACACCTCGTGTTTCCCGTGACCATCTGTGGTAGTATCCACTGCGGCGCTGTAGGTGCTGCAATTGTATGTACGTACAGTACGCGACTCCCCCAGTATGAGTGAAGAGTCTGTCTTCGTCTTCAAGCTACAGTCAGTCAAAATTGAAAATGAGAGGTTGCTAAGATGACACTGTCACAGCAATCTATGCAGTCAGAGATAGACAGAGAGAGAGAGAGAAAGAGAGAGAGACAGAGACAGACAGACAGACAGACAGACAGACAGACAGACACAGAGAGAAACAGAGGGAAGGGTGTGACTGGATGAAAAGTGATCATCAGCAAAACGCTTCCTTCGATGCATGCATAATTAATGCACGCGACAGAAATGGAGACGTTTTCGCTGCAATCAGCTCGTCAAATTACACCTAATTAGAATTTACGTTCTTCCAGGTCGAAGTCTCAAGTATGGAGTCATGCCATTATTATTCATTAAAAACCAAACGATCCGACTGGACCATCACCCTTCCTTGACAACAAAGGGTCATAGCGGTCCTTCAATCAAAGATCTTGTAGGCTAGCCAATCAGGCAGGAGAAAATAGACTGGCCATAGGTCATTAATAAAAAAATTTATGTACGTGACAGTTGATCGGGCTTGAGGGCGGGGGCCTGGAGTGGTTCATTAAAAACCAAATGATCCGGACTAACAGTCCATGTTTGTTAGACAAAGCGGTCATTCAATCAATTCAGAGGAAATGGAGTCGGTCAGTGTTGCATGCCTGTCTGTTGGTCAAGGGTGCAGTGACAAAGGGGCGGCAGAGTGGTTCTACATGTGGGTGTCTGTGGCAGGGCGGAACCCAACTTGATGACACGGGAGTGCATGGTTGACAAAAGACGTTCATAGCAGTACTTTAAATCAATTTAGACAAAATGAGTTTGAGAATGATTATAGTAGCCATCAGTCAGTTTTGTGTGACTGTTAGCCGAGCGAGAGGAGGAGGGTCGGGCAGTCAAGTTCTCTGCTGCAATGCTAGTGGTATAGGGCTATCCATAACGTAATGACATACGGGTGTATGGACAGAATTGACCACTAGCACTGCGTATGTGATGAAAAACTGGAAGAAGAGAGGAAGAGAGAGAGAGAGAGAGAGAGAGAGAGACAGAGAGAGAGAGACAGAGAGAGAGAGAGAGAGAGAGAGAGAGAGAGAGAAAGAGAGAGAGAGACAGACAGAGACAAAGAGAGCGAGAGAGAGGGAAAGAGAGATAGAGACAGAGACAGATACAGAGATAGATGGGCAGAGAGAAAGATATATATATATACGGATAGATGGCCAGTACTTAAGGGTGAATAGAAGAGTGGTGCTAGTCGTAGGGCTGTCCCCCAGCGTGATGACCAAGGGGTGTGTGGTCAGAGCTGACCAGTGCGTGTGACGTGAGGTGTGAGCGTATCGCGTGATGTCCACTTGGCCGCCCCTCCCTCCCTGTCGTTACCGGTCAGTCACAGTCCGCCTCCTGTCCCTCTCTCTCTGGTCACCCTACTGCCCGCATTGCGGTCATCTGGCCACTTGGGCCCTGATTTTAAGATGTGGTTTATGATGTGCTGAGGTTTTGATTTTAGAACATTCTACATGAAAAAACAATAATGCTACCATTTCATGGAGTGTATTTCACAATAATGCTACCATTTCATGGAGTGTATTTCACAATAATGCTACCATTTCATGGAGTGTATTTCACAATAATGCTACCATTTCATGGAGTGTATTTCACAATAATGCTACCATTTCATGGAGTGTATTTCACAATAATGCTACCATTTCATGGAGTGTATTTCACAATAATGCTACCATTTCATGGAGTGTATTTCACAATAATGCTACCATTTCATGGAGTGTATTTCACAATAATGCTACCATTTCATGGAGTGTATTTCACAATAATGCTACCACTCCATGGAGTGTATTTCACAAAAATGCGCCTTGTATATACTGGCTCTGACTTCAAACTAATGAATCCATGGTGCAAGCTGAGAGTAATTTGTGAAACAAGACTGTGTGTCACATTCGTCAACATATGGGCAAGGCGGTAACTTCCAAATGTGCCAGTGATTTCACAAACATGTGCCCAAGATTTTTCTTCAAACTATTGCACCCACACCCGCTCAGGCTCCTGCATTATATATCTGCGACTTCATTGAATCGTGCTGAATTTCTGACTTCAAGAATATTTAACTTGTCTTTAGATTACCCTGACCATCTTGGCCGAGACTGGACACAATCAACGCTTTCTGAGATAAATTTTCTCTTCATTTATTTGTCTGTCTGTCCAGTATTTAGACCATTGGGTCGATGTAGTTCATGAACGTCTTGTATTGTTAACATTGAAACGTTGCAGTACTTTGTCATTCTTGTTTTGTGAGTGTCTTTCTATGGTAAATGTTCGTTTGTCAGTCGGCACTTTCCTCTTCGTTATACAGTAAAAAACAAGAAATTCCTCCGAGGTAGGAAAAACACCCCCGTCAAAGGGAAATAACCTTCTCAGTTGGTGGCAGTGACTGAGTGAGAATGGTTATTTCCCTTTGACCATTAAGATGTCCCTCTATAAGTCCTTGTATAATTTTAATCCACCAATAACTCCCTAACCGTGTGTTTGACTGGTCCCAATTTTTGTAAGGACCGTCTCAGGAATGTATAGAACCTGTTCACCAAGTTTGGTGACGATCGGTCCGTTCATTCTTGAGATCTATATGCGAACACAAACAAACAAACACATGGACCGAATCCTATACACACCCCTATACCGGGGGTGTAACAACGGAGCACCGCAATGCTGTATGTCCGTACTATACATGTATAGCTAACATACTCTGAGCTTCTGCAGCTCCCCTCACCAACTAATCATAGTCTGTAGTAGAATATAAATTGTTGCCACAGTCGGGAAGATGACTGATGGATTGTCGCAGAGGTCTGTTTGCTCGGCGTCGTGCAGTGCAGGGCTGAGGGATTGATTCTCGCGGCATGTTCACATGGACACAGATTAAATGTAAACTTCGCCACTTGCTGCCAGCATCACAATCTTTAGCTGGACAATACTGTACAGAGAGAGAGAGAGAGAGAGAGAGAGAGAGAGAGAGAGAGAGAGAGAGAGAGAGAGAGAGAGAGAGAGAGAGAGAGAGGGGGGGAAAAAGAGAGAGAGAGTGCGAGAGAGAAAGAGAGAAAGAGAGAGAGACAGAGACACAGAGACAGAGACAGAGAGAGAAAGATTGTTTGTCACGTTGTGCGTCGTTATTCAACATCCTTTCAACCGTTATGGCTATGGGACATAATTATACAACTTTAGTTTCTCAGTTTACGCGGTAGTTGTGTTTAAAATTATGAACTTTTAAGTCTATCACTCCCCAAAATCTCATGCCTTTTTCGCTTGTTACTTCAAATATATGTGAATGGCAATGGTGACAGTATCTTAATTCGTGCCTTTCTCGCCATGTTATTCATTTTCACGGTCATAATAATAATAATAATAGTGCAAACTTTTATAGCGCTATTCTAGAAAAATGTCTACTCTTAGCGCTTTACAATACATACATCGACCAAGCATACTATACACGCACAGGCAAAGAAACCGACCAAACATAACCAACAAACTATACATGCACAGGCAAAGAAAGCGACCAAACATACAATACACGCACAGGCAAGATAACGACCAAACATAAACAAACAAGTTCAAACACTTCAAACAAGTACACTTCAAACATGGCACTGCATTTGTTGTGGAACAAGATTTCCCTGAGTCCTTCTGGAAACGTGAACAAGCAGCAAAAATAGATTTTTGTGTGAAAATAGGTTCAATTAAAAAAATATTTTGAAAATACGCAAATTCAAAAGCTACCAGTCGGAATCAAATCAAATGACTTTGGCCATACCACGCTCAGCTGCATCCCAGTCTGTGGCCATTAGGCAACAACTGGCAACACTTATGGGCAGAAGATACCTGCGCAGTTTCAGCGGCACAGACGACGCACTGCCTATTATTTATGCCACGATAGGGATTATGACGAGTAGGCCTACTTGGCCTGTTTTCCTTTCATGCAACGTGTAGCGGGCTGGGATACGCTGCAGCGCGTCGTCGGTCCTGCTGAAGTTACATGTGAGCGGAGCTCCTTACAGGCCCGACCCTGTGGTCCTCAACGGACGCTGAGATTGTAAAGCCTGTCGGACATGGAGCGGCGGATCAAGCTGCATACACGCCACTTGATCGTGTCGAGTCGGACGACTAACACTCCACATTGCTTCAAACTTTAAACGCCCCCCCCCCCTCTCCCCGCACACACACACTTTGGGTCAAATACTGTGTATATAGTATAGTACCTAGTAAACGCCCATCCCCAACTTCGGAGCACTCGAGTCAGAGGAATGTTTTTTTCTTCAAAGTAATGAAGTTTTCTTCCAATGCAGTTAAAACATTCAATCCTTGTCAATGGTAGCAAAATACTGCGAAACAAGTTTTCTGTCTGTGAGTTCGAGCTTTCAACATTGCATAAGTGCATTTGTTTTTAACCATTTTCATACCAAGTGATCCAATTTCGCCATTGCTGCGGGGAACTGTTTTTGCATAGGGGTGCATTACCTAGTAAACGACCAGCCCCGACTTGAGACCGAAGACACAGTAAAGCAAAGGTGTGTGAGTGTGTGTGTGTGTGTGTGTGTGTGTGTTTGTTTATCTGCGCAGCTCAGCGAGCAGAGTCCCCGGGCAGCCATTAGAGGCAGCGATGACTGTCAGGCAGTGAATAGTGCTGTCACCCGCTCACTCCATCACCCCCCTCCCTCTCCAACGGCCACAATGCCCTCCTGTCGTCACCCTGGTAATCCACACCTTCAACAAACTCCTTCTTGCCCCCCCCCCCCCCCCCAAAAAAAAAAAAAAATAAAAAAATCCCATCCTCACCCCTATCTCGCTTCTCCCTGGCTAACCGTGCACTGTCACGGACACCCCCTTCCTCCCGTCTTTTTCTTAGTTTTGTTGTCAGCACAAGACTCCGGTCCCTAATTTCATTTTCTGCCCCCTTTCACGAGGATTAGCTTCACAAAGAAATATTTGCAGACAAGACGATTTTTCTGGTGTGTTTGTGTTGGGGAAGTCAGAGCTTGATTTATCGCTGGTGTGCTGGTTCTTCTTACACCCTCCTGTACACTCTAGATCTCACTGCACCTTGCGGAGTGTCTCACTGTCACGATACAAGAAAGGATTGAAAAGACAGGCAGTGGGCGAAAGCCAGTCAGTGGAGGAGCACGAAAACCGAACTACATACACATAAACACACAATACAGACAACTCCTGTGTTGTTTGTTGTTCAAATTAGCCGTGCTCATGAACACACACAAGAGAGTTCTTGTGATTGTATGGTTTACAGTGCTGCAAAAACACAAACAATCTTGAAATCATGGCAATATCTTGATTGAGACCCGTGTGAGGCTCAATGACACACTGAATGAATCTGTCTTCTAACTGTAAAATCAAGGTCACATTTCTGTTTCAGCGCCGCCAATTGAAGACACCGAAAAAAGAAAATCTCTACATGACCCGACTTTACGAATCCCGGAGATTAGAACATGGACCTTCCAGATCGATTAGTAAAGGATTCTCAGAACAAAGACTGTTCAGATAAATTAATACATGACTCCATCAGAACGTACACCGTTCAGATCAATTAAGACATGATGACAACGGCAGCTCCCTTTTATCTTTTGCGTCCAGCGACGGGGCCGTGAAATGCCTCATAACGTCTATGCACGGAGCGACAGAGAGCGAAGAGGAAAAAGAATAGATGGGCGGCGTGTGATTAGCTCCCTTTACGACTGAGGACGGCAAGCACCCCATAAACCTCAGATTGGCTGCCACTGGACTGGGGAGAGACCTCCACAAATCTGAGAAAATCAGGCCTTGAATTTAAGACCACCAATAATCTCAAGAAAATCCGGTCTTATATAAAATGGCATGGGAGTCTTAAAATGGAGTTAATTTGCAGTGGTTATGTGAAAAGGTGAAGTCTTACTGAAAAAAGGTGAAGTGTTAACTGAGCCGAGGGGTCTTAAACGTTGGGTTCCTTTGTACTGTCTATGGTAGAGAAAAGTAAAACGTTATCATCGCCCTGACTTTACAGTCAGCATTCCGTGATGCCGGAGTTCTCCTGATCATAGACCAAATAGCCTGGACCGCCAACTCGTCACGTGACCCTTCGAGGTTACGACTCTCGACTTTCAGGGGCGCGTCACGTCCGGTTTGAAAGGCCAGCGATTCGAAGACAGTGAAAAGAAAGCACGCTCCAGTTATTTGTGACAATGGGAGGTGACAATGAACTGGATTTTCCAAAACTCCAAACTAAACTTAACAAAACTCATCGAAAAACATGTTCCATATGCACTTTTGCTGAGTTTATTTTAGCATTTTCAGAACTTACCTCGGCAACTTCGTCCATGTTTACAATCGACACCGGATATGACGTCCCCCTGATTTCTGAAAGGCCATGTAAGCGTAGGTTCCTAAATGCGAGAGGCGCTACCTCGTAATAGAGAGAAAGAGCGGAGAGAGAGCTTGTTGGCGGTCCAGGATAAATGGTCTTGTATGTCCTGATCAAACACTGATTCAGACACGACCCCAAGTGCTACCATCGTCATTGATTCGGCACGTGCATCACGTGATCTCTACGCACACGCACCAATGACCTCGGCTCAGGTGGCGCCGTGCGTGACCCGAAGTAGGGGCGAGTGGAGGGAAGGGGGGTAGCCTAAGCCATGCAAAGGGGAGACGAAAAACCGGGAGAGGGACCATTCTAAACAAACAAGGAGAGGGAGGTGTTGTGACTGTGTTCAAAGCGTGACTATCTATGTTGTACCACACACGCGTCATGACTACAAGCGATGTAAAAACACGAGGAGTGCGAGAATCAGGAAGACCGGGTCTGCCATCTGGCGGCACGCGCCTCAGTAAGTAAAATAAACACTCCCTCAGGGTCACGTGACTGATTTTACCCCAGTCGCTCCCACATCGGAACTCTCATCGATTTATACTTACACGGTTATGCCGGCTTTCTTTGTGGGAGATACGTTCGAATAGGTATATGGAAGTAGGGAGGGGGGGGAGGGGGGGGGGGGGGGGAGAGGGAGTGATGGCTGCGACCAAAGGAGGAAGGTATTATCTTGGTGTCTTACGCTGTCTCTACTATCGGGCTTGGGTAATGGCATTACCTATTTTAATGTGTTCACACAGTCAGGTGCTGTTGCGGGGAGAGAGAGAGAGAGAGAGAGAGAGAGAGAGAGAGAGAGAGAGAGAGAGAGAGAGAGAGAGAGAGAGAGAGAGAGAGAGAGAGAGAGAGAGAGAGAGAGAGAGAGAGAGAGAGAGAGGTGGGGTGTCAAGAATTGTGACCGTTTGAGAAATAGCTGACCTTTTCAAACCTATCGTGAAATCAACTCAGTGAGACATAGGTGTAAGAGTTCACGTGCAACTGTTACTGTCTGTGTCTGCCGTTTGACTGAAACTCGCTCCGCTGCACGCTTCCTCGCCATACATCATGCACAAACAGTCGGCTTTTCCGCTTTTTCACCTGTCTGTCGATCGTGGAGATCTAGACCATCTTTCTGATACAGGGGGATCCCCGTGTCTAGCTTTGAAGACTACGGAGGTTTGTTTGCTTTGTCTCTGAACCATCTCTTCTTCTTCGTCGTCTTCTTCAGATTACTGAGGTAATCCTTAGATACATGGTAACTTCCCTCACTTGTACAGTTCTCCACAGAACTTTCAAGTGATTTTCAAATGCTGAATATTCAATATGAATAAAAACACGGACCTTTTTGCATTGCACCACAAAACTGGATGACTGGACACGAACTTTACAAAATGTAATAATACGGAAACAGTTTGTCGTTATGAATAACGTTCAAACACTGATTCGTACAGTCAAGTTCAATATGTACCTCATTCACATATCTTTGACGAGAACAAAGAAACTGCATGAGTTCTCGAGAACAATCTGTGCATGCAGGGAGCTGGCAATTACGAGGAATCAAAAAGAACATTCAAATATCAAGACGCACAGATAGGCAGAGACGGCTGTGCTGTGCCATCCATTCCTGTGAAAACTATGGCTGCTTCCAGCATGACGTGCAGTTCAAGACTGCTAATTTCCTGAGTGCAACTGACATAATTTCCTGAGTGCAACACAATTTCCTGAGCGCACAAGTAGCCTTATAAAGTTGCCCTCGTTCCGACATGTTGGTTCTTATCAGACAGTGGATGCCCATGCAGTGTTGGGAAGATGGTATATTAGTTATGTTACCCGTACGTGTGTAGAGACAGTCACACATTTCACATGCCGACTGTTGATCTCAGTGCTGCTGACAAAACAAACCTCCAAGTTTTACACGAAGATCTCAGTGCTGCTTACAAACCCAACCTCCAAGTTCTACACGAAGATCTCAGAGTGCTGCTTACAAACCCAACCTCCAAGTTTTACACGAAGATCTCAGTGCTGCTTACAAACCCAACCTCCAAGTTCTACACGAAGATCTCAGTGCTGCTTACAAACCCAATCTCCAAGTTCTACACGAAGATCTCAGTGCTGCTTACAAACCCAACCTCCAAGTTCTACACGAAGATCTCAGAGTGCTGCTTACAAACCCAACCTCCAAGTTTTACACGAAGATCTCAGAGTGCTGCTTACAAACCCAACCTCCAAGTTCTACACGAAGATCTCAGTGCTGCTTACAAACCCAATCTCCAAGTTCTACACGAAGATCTCAGTGCTGCTTACAAACCCAATCTCCAAGTTCTACACGAAGATCTCAGTGCTGCTTACAAACCCAATCTCCAAGTTCTACACGAAGATCTCAGTGCTGCTTACAAACCCAACCTCCAAGTTTTACAAGAAGAAGTAAAATAAAAACAAGACCCAAGTTAGCGCATCGACCTCAGAAGGTCTTCCAGAGGCGTTCTCGTGACGATAGAACAAGCATCACATTTTAATGTCAAATCAATCCTAAACATTTGCCTGTAAATGTTGGACGGTTCCGTGGCACGGGCGACACGTGGCGAGCAGTGTTTTACAGCGGTGCAGAGAGACCACAGAAAAAGATTATATCTCTGTGAAAGAGACTCACTGCGTGTTTCACGTGCCGCCCTGTGTCCCCTGACTGGGTCAGCGCGTGGAGTCCCCTCCGTCGCTCCCTCAGCTCCGTTCCTCAAACCTTTGCCTCACCGCTCTCCTGGGCTCGTATGCGTGAGAAGAAAGTAAAACCCTTGGAAGCAAATGCCTACCCTTCTTCCGACCCATGCATATTGAAAGAAGGGAAGAACTGCCAACTCCAAGACGCTCAAAACTGCTGAAGTAGTCGCGAACTTCCTTCTTATGCATACGGACCCTGGAGATGATTCGAGCTATGGGGGCTGCAGCAGAGAGCTGTCTTGCTTTGAGATGCAGGTAAGCGAACGCCGGGCGATCAGACGCCACTTTGTTGTACGTGTGAATTCACCCATCAAGCGGTCGCTCTCGGTTCATCTTCTTCCCGATGGGATGATGGCGAGGAGAGAGGCATGATGATGATCGACAGGTTGAGGGCTGTATGTGATATGGTGCGTTCCGTTCAGGGCGAGATGATGATGGTGTGAAGCATGTGGTTTTCCCGATACACAGCACGACTCTCGAACGATCTTCAATTCGCAGAATGATTAAGCCATTCCGCCAAAACTACTGCTCGCTTTAACACACCTCGCGGACATTTGGTAAAGGCCAAGTTCTTGATCGACACTTTTCTTATTGTTCCCACTTAGACCAGTGTGTTCTGACATATTTAACAGGTAACCAACAGTCTGAAGATGAGCTGTTCATGTATGTATATAGTTGCACGTGTGTAGTTCATTGCAAAGTCAGCAGCAACAATCTGTTCTCGGGGTCAGTTGCGCATTAACAAACACATACCAAGAAAAACAGAAAACATTCACAATCCCCCCCCCCCCCCAAACTTGAAACAGAAGCGGATTGTTGCAGCAGTGATTTCACGCAGTAGCGGGGAGGAAAGAGTGGAAGTCGTAATGGGCAGAATATACCTGCGCAGTTTCAGCGGCACAGACGACGCACGGCCTATTATTTATGCCGTCATAGGGAGTATGACGAGTACTTGGCCTGTTTTCCTTTCATGCAACGTGTAGCGGGCTGGGATAAGCTGCAGTGCGTCGTCGGTCCTGCCGAAGTTACATAGGTGAGCGGAGCCCCTAACGGTGCAAGATTTATGGCGGCGAGTTGCTCGGCAGAGAGACGGCTTTGTGTTTGTCATTCCCCTGTCATCCCCGCAGCTCTAACAAAGCCAGGGGACGTCACTGCTGCATTCCTCACGTCACGCTTCACGTCACACTGCCATGCTGCGCCGCACGATTAGACGTGCTGTACAAGGGGAACCCCCTTTTAAGACCTCTAACAATCTGAGAAAATCAGGTCTTAAAAGTTAAGGAAGGAGTGTTAAAAGTTAAGGAAGGAGTGTTAAAAGTTAAGGAAAGAGTGTTAAAAGTTAAGGAAGGAGTGTTAAAAGTTAAGGAAGGAGTGTTAAAAGTTAAGGAAGGAGTGTTAAAAGTTAAGGAAGGAGTTTTAAAAGTTAAGGAAGGAGTGTTAAAAAAGCGGTATATTTACAGAGGTAATGAACAGAAAGTTTTAGAAAACAGGATCTTATAATTTGGGGGTCTTAATAATGAGGTTGCATTGTGTTGTGCTGTGTCTTGCTGTGGTGGAGAGAGAAAGGCGGAGTTACGGAATCAGCCGTGTCCTACTTCCTGCAGTCAACTGTGTTTGAACAAACAACTCTTTTCAGATAACACACGACCAAAATTAATAAACATTTTTGTTTGTTTCGAGTAATAACCAACAAAGTGCTCATGCATGACAGCAAAGGAATATGGGCATACAGAGAGAGAGAGAGAGAGAGAGAGAGAGAGAGAGAGAGAGAGAGAGAGAGAGAGAGAGAGAGAGAGAGAGAGAGAGAGAGACAGAGACAGACAGACAGACAGACAGACAAAGTCTGACAGAGGGACAGAGAGCGAGAGACAGACAGACAGACAGACAGAGACAGAGAGACAGAGACATGGGCAGACAGACAGACAGACAGACAGACATGACAGACATGACAGACCAGACAGACCAGACACTGATAGACAGACAGACCGATGACTATTGAGGTCTAACGAATGACGTCTCACAACGTGCGTGGTCGTCCTTGGCGGTCAAGAAAGCCGCCGCGATCATTGCGCAGACGACACTTCTAGCCGCCAATTTTTTTTTGTGTGCGCATAACGTGCTCCACATAAATCGGCCGGAAACGAAGCAATTGGGAAACCTGGATATTTTTGGTGGGCAATAAAATAAGCCAACCAACGGTTTTTTTTAAAATGAAACCTCCAGTAGAGCGAGCAGAATGCTCTTAAACATAGAGAATACTACATGGCTTGCTGTGTCGTACCAGATTTACACGAGGTTTTTTTTTAAAATATTGAACTGCGAGCGAAAGCGTGTACTTACGTGTATTTTACTAAAAATGTCTTGCAGACGAGGCAGCTAAATTAAAGACGCTTGTTTTGGAACCTCGATCTCTTCTCAGTAAAGCCTCGTGCAATCTATTACTGACGTCAAAGCAAAGAAACGTCACTCTGAAAGTGTGGCGTTACGTGTTAGTTCTAAAGATTCATCGAAGGTAATTAGCGAGCGCAATTTTTGTTTCTATAATGACGTTTGTCTCGGTGACTTTGGCATCATAAGCAGTGGAAAAACAGGTCCCTGCCAGACTTGCTTGACATGACCTCATTTACATGATATACACACGTGTGATTTGAACGATTTGAACGATTATTATCTCACGGGTGTCTCTCTCACGTATGTAGGATAAATAAATTTATGCTACGCAAAAACTTCTGACCTAAAACTACGAGAGAGACAGGTCAGGGTCGGGGTTTTGTGTTGAATGTTGCATTAATTTTTTTTACTTCAAAATACGTCAGCAAACCAGGCTATAAATGTGAATTCAAGTAACACACAGACATAAAATATATCGTCTGCATTCTATCGCTGACGCAACCGATCCATTTGGCTTGAAGTGAAATGTGTTTGCTGCATGTGTGTACGATGAATCATGCCGCGTGATAACCGTGCATCTTGACATAAAGGTAACAAACACAAACACACACACACACACACACACCCCGTACACACGCACACACACACACACACACACACACGTACACACGCACACACACACACACACACACACACACACACACACACACACACACAAACATAAGCACAGACACACGAACACATACACACAAAATGTCTGCCTGCCGCCCAGCAAGCTAAGACAATACCTTTATTCTGCTTTTTATCTTCTAAAACTGGTAATCTTCCAGTAGGTATTAATTTAGTTTTACTAAAGCCTGCTGGGACACAAGTAATGGGTTAGTGCATTTGTAAACAGGAATCGCTTGACAAGTGGCCCCCTTCATCCCCCCCCTTCCTCGTCCTGATATGGCTCTGCGTAGTCGGCTGGACGTTAAGCAACAAATAAACAAACAAACAAACAATCTTCTAAAATTCAATTTGTTTTCTACTTACAGCTCCTTTCATTACAGAGCCAGTAAAGCAGAAGGCTGTGCAGGTGGCTTGAGAGTGTCATGTACAACACAAAACTCCAGACGTGTCTGTCACGCTGTCCTCCTCGCAAGCTGATATACGGCTGCCCGAAAAACACGGTGTTTCGCCACTAAGTGTCAGCGTGTGGTCATCTAATAAAATGTATCCTCTAGTACGGCGCTTTGCGGTCAGACAGCGAGATGCATGGTCAGTTTTGTGTGTGTGTTTGTGTGTGTGTGTGTGTGTGTGTGTGTGTGTGTGTGTGTGTGTGTGTGTTTGTGTTTGTGTTTGTGTGTATGTGTGTTTGTGTGTGTGTGTGTGTGTGCGTGTGTGTTTGTGTGTGTGTGTGCGTGCGTGCGTGCGTGCGTGCGTGCGTGTGTGTGTGTGTTAGTTCGTGTGTGTGTGTGTGTGTGTGTGTGTGTGTGTGTGTGTGTGTGTGTGTTCTTGTCGTTCTTCTGATATTTGTCACCTTCAACACATTTTCTTGTGAATGTTTGATTGTTTTGAATTATTAGTTTGTTGTCCTTGTTCCTTTGACAGTTTACATTAGCAACTGATGTAGCAAGACGAAGCAGCAAGAGCGTATTAACAGCAACATCAACTATGTATAACAAACATTTAAATACTGAGAAGAAAGAAGAAGAGAACAGGATTAAAGTCAAGTCGCACAAAGACCTTGTTTATTTCTCCCTCAAAGTTCACGACCTGGCTCTCCCTTGATGAAATGTCTGACACGTCACGCCTTCACCAATCTTCTCGCCCCCTGATCGGGCCTCCCTTGGGTGCACGCTCTGCGCACGCGCAACC
>NC_090254.1:7650554-7785394 GCF_037325665.1 Littorina saxatilis | reverse complement strand
TGTGTGTGTGTGTGTGTGTGTGTGTGTGTTGTGTGTGTGTGTGCGTGCGTGTGTGTGTGTTATAGTGTCAGTTATTCTTTCTTTTGTCCCGAATCCTTGCTTTCCAGAAACCTGTGATGTCATTCTTCCTTGAAAATTTCTTCCAAAACTTGGTTGTCCAACTTTTGTCCGAGAGATGAGGTCGGAACGGTGGTATGAGAAGAATTCAGAACTTGACACCTTGATGTCATCATCTGACTGATTGGCTAATTACACACTTGACTGTCTTTTGTCGACCTGGATCATAAAATTGCCGACCATGTTGATTTACCCACCCCCTTATGAACGTGAGTCTACTTGAGACATCAGCGTAGCCAACACACACCAAACCCAAAGTCGGACCGTAACAAGTTTTCATTATTTTATGCCTGTCACCCCTCCCTTTTACCCCCCCCCTCCGCCCCCACCGCTTACCCCTTCTCAGTTCACAGTTAATTGTCTGCAGCCTCAACCCCCCCCCCCCCCCCCGTGGGTAATAAATCACTCGACTATCGTCGCCTGCTTCTGATGACCGCTCTAAATAATTTGTCAGATAGCAGTGTGCAAAAGACACCGCTGAGTGTACATGTATTACCTTTCCTATATGCTTAGGACACGTGCCTTTTCAAGTCATTGTCAATTACAAAATGTAGGTCTTACAACACAGCCACTGATTTTCAGGTGACGGTATCAATGCCGGGTCCCTGCTCTGCGAAAAAAAAGTGTTTGCATTAATCGGAAGAAACATACTGCATAAGCGTAATTTATGCAGAGGTATGATGTTCTTAAGTTGTGAGATTTTTTAACGATCACGATGCCTTCAGTGCTTACTAAATTCATTGATTAGATTGATTTTATATAATGAAGTTAGAATTCTGCTGCTCTGATTAGTGAAATATTCAAAAATGCTATCATGCTATTTTGGCACCGTCATGGCTTTCTAGACTTATAATATATCTGCGTAATTGATTTTAACTCTTAGAAATCAAAAGTATAACAAATTGTATTGTGTCTCTTCTTGTCGTTAAATAATCACAACAACTGTAAAACAAATTTGCTTTGATAAAGCTCCCGTTTTTCTCTCAGAATTTTGCTCATTTTTGTTTTGTTTACATGCCCCAGACACAAAAACTACAAAACGATTCATAAAAGTTCCGTTCCATGCATTCCGTCTCCTCTCAATCTAAGATCCCCCCCCCCCCCCCCCCCCATAGATCCTCCCCCCAAAGTTTTCCGCTAGCCTCTTCGACTTTTCCCAACGAAGCGTACAGGAGCGGGGCAATTAGGAGCCTTTGCAATTTTATGACCCGTCTGAAAGAAGTGATTGACTGGACACTAGCTGCACTGTCAAGTGCTCTTAAAGAAGCGATCAGATACGTGAGAATCACAGTGTGACATTTGACAAGAGGTTGACGGAAGTCTGGCAACCAGATGTTAGAGGGAAAAAATAACTCACAGAAAAGGTGAGATCGCACGTGTCGGACAGATGAAGGTTAGAAAACAAGTCGCGTAAGGCAAAAATACAACATTTAGTCAAGCTCAGTCGAACTCACAGAATGAAACTGAACGCACTGCATTTTTTCACAATGACCGTAGTCTGCCGCTTGTGCAAAACGGAGTGAAACTGACGAGCCTGTTCAGCGCTGTAGTGGTTTTGCTGTGCTGCATAGCACGCTTTTCTGTACCTCTCTTCGTTTTAACTTTCTGAGCGTGTTTTTAATCCAAACATATCATATCTATATGTTTTTGGAATCAGGAACCGACAATGAATAAGATGAAATTGGTTTTAAATCGATTTCGGAAATTTAATTTTGATCATAATTTTTATATTTTTAATTTTCAGAGCTTGTTTTTAATCCAAATATAACATATTTATATGTTTTTGGAATCAGAAAATGACGAAGAATAAGATGAAATTGTTTTTGGATCGTTTAATAAAAAAATAATGTTAATTACAAGTTTCCGATTTTTAATGACCAAACTCACTCATTAGTTTTTAAGCCACCAAGCTGAAATGCAATACCAAACCCCGGCCTTTGTCGAAGATTGCTTTGTTAAAATTTCAATCAATTTGATTGAAAAATAAGGGGTGTGACAGTGCCGCCTCAACTTTTACAAAAAGCCGGATATGACGTCATCAAAGGTATTTATCGAAAAAAAGAAAAAAACGTCCGGGGATATAATTCCCAGGAACTCTCACGTCACATTTCATAAAGATCGGTCCAGTAGTTTAGTCTGAATCGCTCTACACACACACACGCACAGACAGACAGACAGACAGACAGACACACACACATACACCACGACCCTCGTCTCGATTCCCCCTCTATGTTAAAACATTTAGTCAAAACTTGACTAAATGTAAAAAGGAACCTTCTTGGTATGGATAACACTGGAAATATAACGTGCAAAACTTGTAATTATAGGTGCTGGACTTACAAATTCAACTTGATCGCACATGTCGCCCTTAATTGTCTCTCTCACTGCTTTCTTATTACCCTTGCAAGTTGAAACCACCCATCCCTCTCTTGCTTGATGGCAACTTTAAAGTTCTCCTTTTTCCCAACCGTTTTGTCCCAGCATATATAACCACTTCATGTCCCTAATTGGCACTAGTTTCTCTGAGGACGTTAAGCTTAGGTTAACTAACCAACCAACCGTTTTGATACTACCCATGTATCATGTATGTTTCTGAACATTTTGTTTTTATTTGGTATTGCTTCATTTTGCTTTTTTTTCATTTACAATGTATAATCTGTGAAAAAAAGGCCCAAACCAAATAACTTTTAGTTTCCGACGACAAGGAGTAGTGTATTTAACAAACAAAGCTTGATTGTAATGATTGCTTCCATTTTCTGTGCACCTTCCACCTCTACAACATGCGTACACTTGATAGTCTTCAACTTCGACCTACGGCGATCGGTGGATAATTGAGACAGTACTAGCTCCGAGGAGCTTTCCAGGTTACCGAAAGACTTTGATTTTGATAACAATGTTGAAAAGGCTGTGAGCCCTTTTATCCTCAAGGAGAGAGACGGACACCGGCCCCTATAATGGGCTTTGGAGCGTGTCAAAGTTCATTGCATCCTGATCAGCATATAAAACGTTTATCGCTTATTGTAGTTGTGTATAACTCATAGTAGTGGGAATAAGGTGACGCGCTAGTGTGAGTTTGTGTGTGAGTGTGTGTGATTCGTATATATATATATGGCAGTAACGGATGTTATTTGTGTTTGGACAATTACAAACATTTAATTCTTGTACACAGATTAAAGACAGTTTCCCTTCCAGGTCAAATGTCTTAATGATGCAAATACAAATAAAATACCCCCAAACTGTTCTGAAACGATCAATTTTCGTTTGAAATACTTCATTTCTTATGGAAGGAATACACACTGGCGCACAGTCTTTTGTTGTCTTGGCTTGCGGCCTAAATCTGACACAACAAGGCTCGAAGAAGGGACATAATGCTTTATTTCATATATTAAAAAGAAATACATGTAGTGTCAACACTCAGTTGGCAGTAGGCCAGAGACATAGTAGGCAGTGGAAAGTTACTAAAAAGTGACCTAAGTTGAAAAGATGTGTATTTCTACTCCAGACATTATGGAGGCTCTGGTGTCACTAATATCAATGTGCTGTCTTTGTTTTGTTTAGCGACCAGCATCAAAGAGGCGCATAGAGGACTGCCTGGGAGAAGAGGACCACCAGGACAAAGAATGAAATCGATTGAATATGCTGTGCTGTTGCGCTGCAAAGCTGCGTGCATTTTTAGTTTCTCCGCAACATAATATGCATGTTTTTGTTATGAAATAAAATTGTTGATCGTATCTTGAGTTTATGGTGTTACATGTAATAGTCCTTATGATCTGTGACTGAGTGTGAAAGTTGGTGTGTGTGCGTGTATACATTTACCAAAACCTACATTCACTCTCAACGTTGCATTCACGTCGAAATCAAACCAAACCACAACCACAACCAAAAATTCACGTTGTGTCGACGTGTAATTCACGTCAATTTTATCAGAAAAAAAATGCACCAAAACACAACTTTTACGTTGTGTCAACGTAGAATTCACGTAATTTTTGATCTAAATTTTGACCTAAAATTTACGTTCCATTCACGTGGACATTACGTGAAAATGCAACGCAATTTCAACCAAACCACAACCACAACCAAAAATTCACGTTGTGACAACGTAAAATTCACGTAATGTTTTTACGAACAATCCACCTCCACCAATAATTCACGTTGCATTCACGTTGGTGTCACGTAAAATGCAACGTTGTTTTCCAACGTTATTCCCACGTGATTTCGTCCATACAAATCTACGTAAAAAAACGTTGAAACGCAACGTAAACCCAACGTAACCCAACGTGAATATAACGTGCATACAACGTAAAATTGTTTGCTGGGAGGTGAAAAGGAACGTAAGCATGCAATATTAAAGACAGGGTAATTTTCAAGTCAGCACCAAACCCCTCCCGAAAGTTTTCTTCGTCCGTTGCAGCCTTCTTTCCGTGTCTTGTCGGCATGTTAGTTCTTTTGTTCTGATTGTTATTTTTCTTGCAGTTTTAAAATAGGATAGAAAAGAATGTATGGATTTTGGTTAGGTTATGTAGATAGATGGCAGATGCAACAAAAGTTTAAGCCACATTTATGTTTTATTTTCTTTAGTTTAGATTCGAAATGATCCTTCTTTTCGCAGAATATAGTTTTGCTTCTCGTGTTGAGCGCCTTATTTCTGCATCTATCTTTGTGTCAAACAGTGCTTTGTGTTAGCGTTCTTTGCCAAAACTTCTTAGTTGTGTGTCACCAGCGAAGAGCTGATGGGGAGAGGAGAGGTTGGACAGTATTTGTGATAATGTCTGTTAGTACATATGACAAAAAGTATGGGCCCAAGAACTGAGCCCTGAGTGACACCAAACTCGAGCTTAAAGACATCAGACACCGATTGACCCCCAAAATAGATTTTGCTAACATTTTGCCTGTGATATTTTCAGAGTAATTTTAAACAAGTATGAACAAAATAGAGAAATCAATTGGACAGACTTTATGATACAGAATTTTGAATGTGATGACATGCCAAGAATCATACAAAGGGTTGGGTAGTTGAATGGAGTATCTGACCGATCAATTACAATCACAGGACCTATTTTGTAAGTGGTATTAATGCCTGGTTTACATTTGTTGTAATGGTGTGTTCCTCAGTATTTTAATTATCGTAACGTGTCTTTCCGATATGGCTGGAAATAGCGTATTTACATTACGTTTTCGTGGGCTAAATTAGATCAGTTTTTCAATTTGAATGAACATATTTCATGGAGCCTCCGAGCGATTTTAACAAAATCATGACAAAGTGCAGAACAGAGGTCACACAATCACATATCAAACATGTAAACCAATTGACGGATACAATTTTGCACCGACCTGCAAAACGTACCATTACCCCTATTTTGAAAAATGGCACCTGAAGAGGTAAAAGTGATCGTACTCTAAAAAATATGCATGTTGAGTTATATGTGAGCGCTCATTCAAAGCATAGGCCTATATAGCCATACGTCTAAATATAGGTCTCTGTTCTGCCATGTTCAAAAATAGAAATAACTATACCTTCAGAAAGTTTAAAATTATGATACTGTAGTGAAAAAATACATTAGGACGTCAGTAAACGTGCGCGCGTGCGTGTGTGTGTGTGTGTGTGTGTGTGTGTGTGTGTGTGTGTGTCGAAGCTGAGCGATGCCCTTATCCCATGTAAAACCTGGTCACTGACTGTTGTCAAGACGGAAAGAAAAGTAGCCGTTTAACATTGGCGTACTAATAAAAAAAAAAATGCAATGACACCAATTTTACTTTTGTTGTGGACATTTCAATTTCAGGCCGAATTAACTAATTAATCCTATTTGATGCATCCAAGCTGAAACGTTGGTTTTACCTGGGGCTCAAAGAGCAACAAAAATGACATTATTATGCTAATAATAGTTAGTCAGGTATCTCACACTTCTCTGACCATGTATTCCTCTCACGCTGTCCAGACCAAAGATGGCGGACCGACTGACAACAAGACCGGGCTGGATGAGTGTCGTCTGCTTGCTTGGCCTTGCGGCCATTTTGATTCATTGCGTCACAGCAATCCCAGCAGGCTATGCGGCAAAGAGATCCGCCCTGATCGAAGCAGAAAAAAGTTTACGGACTGGAGGAACCGGTTCCAGTTTGAGCCACAAGGAACAAATTGTGGACAGAATTCTGATGCTGGAGAAGCGAAAGCTGATCGAGGCAACTCGACTGAACGGGTCTAATTTCGCCGCCCGCTACAACTTTCTCAACATGACGGCACGGGCTGACATGGAAGCTACCAGGGGCTTTCAGATCATCAAGAAGATGCCAAAGGGTAAGCGGATCACTTTCTGGGACAATCTAGCACTTCGATATATCTGTTTAAATTTAAGAGCTTTCTGGGTGCTGCCGAATTCCTACTGGATGCACACACACACACACACACACACACACACACACACACACACACACACACACACACACGCACACACACACACACAGGCACACACACACACACGCATACACGCATACGTACATACATGCATACATACATACATACATACATACATACATACATACATACATACATACATACATACATAAAAAGGTGTTTGCTTATTCAATTTTGACCCACTGCTCTCAGAAATTACAGATTGATCTCAATCTTATCTTGAATGTCCCTGCTACTCTGCCCTGACGGGGTACAGAGCTATTGCTTATTGGCTGTTGCTGACCTATGCCCAATGAATCCACGATTAGCTCTGTTAGGCCGATGTGCATGATGTGTACGCCAGGGGGGGGGGGGGGAGAGGGGGGAGGGGGGGGGGGGTGGTGTTGCACGACAATAAAGCAACCGGGAGCATTGATTGGCTAGTTTTAAAATATGTGCATAATATATGCATCATTCGGTGTGTAACACGTGCTCAAGGATTCCTTGACGAGCTTTCATTGGTTTCTTTTGACCTATTTGCATAATGTATGCTTCAATTGGGCGTGTTGCACGAGCACGACGAAGCCATCACGAGCATTGATTGACTCCCTTTGAACCATTTGCATAATGTATGCTTCAGGGGGCGTATTGCACGTGCACGACGAAGCTATCACGAGCATTGATTGGCTGGTTAGCAACGTCACGTACCGGAACAACTGCTACATGTGTGTTGACAGTGCCAGTGACTTCCGTGTCAAGTTCCACTTCTACAAGTCCCCGCCGCAAGATGCTGGTACAGTGCGTTCAGTCTAGCATTGTGCCAGTGATAATAAATGACTGTTCAGTGTGTGTGAGTGTTTATGTGCCACGGTGTGTGTGTGTGTGTGTGTGCCAGTGCAGGTGTATGTGTGTGTGTATCACGATGTGTGTGTCACTGTGTGTGTGTGTGTGTGTGGTGTGTGTGTGTTTGTGTGTGTCTGTGTGTGTCACGGTGTGTGTGTGTGTCACAGCCGTGTGTGTGTGTGTGTGTGTGTCACGGTGTGTGTGTGTGCCATGGTGTGTGTGTGTGTTAAATGTCAGCAATAAATATGTCAGTGACGTGTATTTTCAGCCTGTGTGTGGAGACTGGTGTCGGCTTTCAGACGGGAATCTGGGGATGCAGCAGCTTTTGACAAAACGTAAGTCTATCGCAACAGTAGGTGTGTAACAATTACACGCATAATTATGCTTCTCTTGCTTTGTACTTTATAACTTGCATATTCGGGACTTTCTTTCCCCCGTTTGTAGTCTCCTTTATTTTATTTTGTTAATTTTCTCCACTGTTGGCAGATTGCACAACAACATGTCAATGGTGGTAGCCGACCCCACCACTGCCTATCCAGACCTCAGCACAGCTTGGACCAGGTTCAAGGCCTACTTCGCTCAGGTGGAGGGCTTGGTGCTCTACGCGCCTGTCTTCGCAGACTACCTGTGGGAGGGCATGCTCCAGTTCAGGGAGGATAATGTCCAGTACCTGGAGATCAGGGGGCTCCTGCCTCCGGTATAGCCATATGTGACCCTCCATCACGAAATGAGTCGCATGTCACCTCGCGCGGTTCTGCGCTAGGCTTAATATACTTGTAAGTCCGGGGATCGTGTCTGGTAACAGTGTGAGGGTCCCCTTAGTCACAGGCTTATAACTCAAACAGTTTTTGCTCTTTTCTAAAACGGTTTTCACCACTGGATAGAGCATAAAAAACTCTGTAGGAAAAGTTAAAAATGTGAAAATCATGCAAAGGTGACATGCGACTCATTCCGTTGTGGAGGGTCACATATGTCTGTCGTGTGTTTCGTTGTGGCGGTGGACGATCGTGCCTGTAGTCTGGTGTGTCGTTTGAGCACCTCTGATGTCTGTCTGTCTGTCTGTCTGTCTGACTGTCTTTGTGCATGTCAGTCGGTCTGTCTTCTGTCTGAATGACTACTCTTGTGTGTGTGAGCGCTTGAGCGCGCGCGCGCGCGCGCGCACGCGCACGCGCGTGTGTGTGTATGTGTGCAAGGCTTCAAGTTTTTTTTGTTTTAGCCCCGCGTTCTTGTGTGCGTGCGTGCGTATGTGTGTTCGGACTTTGTCTGTGTCAGTGTGTATGTGTGTTCGTGCGCACATAAGTTATGTCCAGTCCAACCACATTCCGCGTACACAACCATTACTTCCATCCCCATTTTGAAATATCGCAACAACAGACTTCCAGATACATAACACGATCATATGTGTTCTCTGTTTGCATGTTTGTCCAGTGTCTTGTCCCCACATAAAGCATATTAACTCTACCTGTCCCAAGATAGGCCAAATGGTTCTAAGAGGACGTTAAAACTAATTATCATCATCATAAGTTATGTGTCAGTCTTGTCTTTGTTTTATGTTTGTCCTTGTTTCTGTCTGTTTTTCTGTTTGTCCTTGTTTCTGTCTTTGTTTTATGTTTGTCCTTGTTTCTGTCTGTTTTTCTGTTTGTCCTTGTTTCTGTCTGTTTTTCTGTTTGTCCTTGTTTCTGTCTGTTTTTCTGTTTGTCCGTGTATGTGGCTGTCTGCATGTTTATGTCTGCTTGTCTTTCTGTATGTGTCTGTGTTCGTGTATTTGTAGATAATTGGAAAAAAGCGAATGATGATGATGATAATGATGATGATGATGATGATGATGATGATGATGATGACTTGAGTGCTAAGCAGTAAAGAGGCAGAGCGATGTATCACCTGTCTGTGTCACTGTGTGTCTAGGTGTACGAACTGAATGGCACAGTACACGACGCTGACTGGGTGCTCAACGTCTACAAACAGGGAGTGGCGCATTTCGTTCAGCAGTACCCGGACTTCACGGGGGCCAGGTTCATCAAGACCTCACTCAGGTCAGTGCAAAACTTACACCTGCAGTTATATTACCCTTTTATGGTCAAGCTAATTATTCAGTGCTATCATAGTTTTATGTGACTTTACCGGGGCCAGGTTATACCTCTCTCAGGTTAGTGGGCAACATACATTTGCAGTTATATCTTCCTCTTGTGACCAAGCTAACTGTTCAGCATTCAAGGTTAGTGTCAATGTGCGAAAGTGATTCAGCACACACAAAATCCCCGCTCTGCACAGGTAGCAACATGGCTGATGGTGTTTGGTATGTGTCCAAGTGGGGGAGGATGGTCTTATCCCATCTGGGCCGGGCAGATCTGAGGTGGTAAGCCAAACCGTTCTGACAGGATTGAATGTACCTGTTTGTTTAAACAAGTTTTTATTCAATAAATTTCATTGGAACTATTGCCGCATACATGAAATTAGGAACATGGAGCACAACAAGCTAGGCTTATGAGCGTACTCTTATAAATTAAAAGCAAATGAAATTTGGCGGACGATTTTAATATAACAGGTTTGAAATAATGTCAAAATAATAATTGTAAATTATGGTAGACAAACATGTAACAATAAAAGGAACACAAAAAAACCAAAAAAAGACAGTGCTAAACTAACAACAGTACTCACACGCGCTCGCACACTCACTCGCACACACACGCATACAATGACTTCCACCATCCTTTTGCATCAGGCATGAAGTCATTGTGGACAACAACAAACAACAACAAGCAAACAAACCAACAATCAAACAGACACACAATCAACAACGTCGACAGTTAAAGTCAACAATCAAAAACAAAATATTTAGACACGCAGTCTCACGTGTTAATGTAAAATATAGGGTAAACTAAGGTATCAAAGGTACCTATTTTAAAAGTAACTAAATAAATAGCTAAAACAACCAGAGATAATAGAAGAGAAAGTACTGCTACTTGCTCTCTTGGACAACATTCAAAGGTCCTTGTCTACATTTTTATACCGAAATCGCCATTTGACCATTAAAATGCAGAGTCTATTATCTACAAATATCAACAATACACCCCCTTTCGATCAGGAAAGACGAAGCCAGTGTAGCCGTTGGAAAATTCATTGTAGTATTCCAGCGTAGTACTCATAGTAGGATATCCTTATTTGGAAAATGCCAAGCGCAAAACTCCTCTCAAATCCCGTGCATTTCGTGCGTTTAAAAAAAAGCGTGGACAGCGCTCCAGTGTCAAACTGTTGCTGCACTTGTTTGGGCGTGGCTATAAGCATAGTGACATGAATTGATTGATCAGTATTTTTAGGCAAAGCACGTATGTAATAATATTCACCGTCCATCTTGTTCAGGTCCAAAACGTCGCCGGACATCCTGAGCGACGTGAAAGAAGCCATGAGGCTGTACCTCCAGAACCCAGGCTTCGTGGTGGGCTTTGATCTGGTGGGGCAGGAGAACTCCCACCACCCCTTGATCTACTACGTGGATGACCTCCTGTACCCGTCTAAACAGAATCCACCCGTTAAGCTACCCTACTTCTTCCATGCTGGAGAAACAGGTGGGTCTTTATCCGATACAGAACTATCTTGAAACGGAGTCGGTCCTACTTCTTTTCTTCACTTTTGAGAGACAAGAGAGTAAAAAAAAAGAAAAGCTTCCTTTGACTTGTTCCGCAATATTGTATCAGTGTTTGGACCAAAAGAAGCACTTCAACGGACACTAATAACAAACTGAGCATACTGTTTTTTTGTTTTTTTAAACTTTAAATGTCTCAAAAACGGAAAAGCAAAAAGCCTAAAAATCAGTTCCGAAAGGTTCGCAAAGTGCAGGGTCTCAAACCGATTTGCTCAAAGCATAAGTCGATTCTCGTGCTTGTGCAGTAGGGGGTGCCAACAACAGTGAAGTATAGCACACATTTGTTTCGTTGGTCAACAGGTTTATCTGGCTTGTACGTGTACCCGGAAAGGTTATTTTCATCATAGATAAGAGACCAGACGCTATGCGCTATGTGGACACTCAATATTACGTTTATTCTATGGCAGTTGCAATCAACTGGTTCCTGCGTACAGTTGGTTGCACATGCAGCAAAAGCTGCGTGGTGTACCTACCCCTAAAGTGTCATGACGTGTCTTGTTAAACAGACTGGCACCTGCGTACAGTTGGTTGAATGCTGCAAAAGCTGCGTGGTGTACCTACCCCTAAAGTGTCATGACGTGTGTTGTTGAACAGACTGGCACCTGCGTACAGTTGGTTAAATGCTGCAAACGCTGCGTGGTTTACCTACCCCTAAAGTGTCATGACGTGTGTTGTTGAACAGACTGGCAGGGGTCGGCCGTGGACTACAACCTGGTGGATGCCCTCCTGCTCAACACCACCCGTATCGGACACGGGTACGCGCTCTACAAACACCCGCTGCTGAAGGACCGGATCAGAAAGCAGGGCATTGCTGTGGAGGTCAACCCCATCTCCAACCAGGTCAGTCCTTCATCCACAACTCTCGGCTCTATGGTTGGCCGTAGATCAGCAAAAGGCTGACCATCAATTATTATTAAGGTCTTAACAAAAATAAGATCTTATTTTGTTACTCCCTGAGTTTTTTGTACAGCCGTTAAGATTTACGACCTTATTTTAGGAAATAAGGGATTTTCACCCTTTGTGTCAACCGTCAAACGGCTGTCCAGCCTATCTCTGGCCTAACCAGTTCCTTTTTGCAGGCCCACTTAGGAACCCCCGATAACGGAGAATGTCTGCATTAATGGCGTCCACTAGGAAGACATTCGAGTAAACATAGGAGTTGACACCAACGAACGCAGAAGAAAAAGACGAAGAGAATGACTCTTAGGAACGAATGAGATCAACATAAAAATGAACGGAAAGACTAACATTTGCATGACAGTTAAAGCATTCAGAAAACCCGATTTAACGGACTCCATTCAGATGACACCAGCATGATAGCATCCCGTTTAGAAGAAAGAAAGACTTGCCGACCATTGTTGTCGCAATAAGTGAGTGTAGTTTTGCTCCATAATGCGTACCCTGCATTTTTTGCTGTTTTTTAACAAATAAAAATAGACCTTCGTTTTCCAACACTCCCAATATTTATTTCTGTAATTTTCTTTTACTTTGGCGGGTGTGTGTGTGTGTATGTGGGGGGGGGGGGGGTGGTTCTGGTCTTGTGTTTTGAATCAGAAAATCCCCCGAAAGCGGCGTATGGCTGCATGAAAGGCGGGGTAAAAACGGGCATAAGCTTACACGTAATCCCCCACTCGTGCACAACATAAGTGAACTTGGGAGTTTCAGTCAATGAACGAAGAAGAAGAATTAGAAAATAAATTGTCTTGTGTGCTGTTTGTCAACGGAGCTGTCTTTTCTCTGCAGGTTCTGAAGCTGGTTGACGACCCCCGCAACCACCCAGCGGCCGCTCTCATCGCAGAGAACTTCCCCCTCGTCATCAGCTCGGACGATCCCGCCGCCTGGGGAGCCGCGCCTCTTTCTCACGACTTTTACGTCACTTTTATGACGATGATTGGGGAGGACGCGGGCCTGGCCACTCTAAAACAACTGGCTAATAACTCACTGAGGTCAGTTCTTTTACTATAAACGTAGAGTGTTACGTCCCTTTTATGACGTTGACAGAGAAGCAGGCGGGATCTATTGAATCACATTGAATCAACTTGCCGTTAATTCGCTGAGTGTTCATATATGTATCCGTTGACTTTTACGTTATGTTAATCACGCTGACAGGTGAGAAGACTTAATGTCAGTAAAAAAAAATATAAAAAAATGTCAGTTTCTGGCTGAAATCGTTTTATATGGCTTTGGTGTCACGTTGGTGGGAGTGAAATGAAAAAGGTTCATTTCGCCGCGATTTAGAATGGGACAGTCTTCCCGTTGTTCTATCTCTGTCTGTCTGTCTGTCTGTCAGTCTGTGTGTCTCCGTCTCTCCCTATTGTGCTACAGGCAAAAGTGAATAGACGAACTCCGGAAATAACTTTGTCTGGTTTGCACGTGTTGTGAAAGAGTGAATACTATTGCGTTTAGCGAAACAAGCTTTCAACGCTTCTTCTTCTTGTCCACGTGTTTCAGACACACCCCTCGCTAGTGACTGACCTATAATATGTCACTTGAAAAACTTTGACTCACTAAAAGCAAGAGTATTCACTCTTTCACAGGTTCGAACCCCGGCCGGGTCATACCAAAGACTTTAAAATTGGCAATCTAGTGGCTGCTCCGCCTGGCGTCTGGCATTATGGGGTTAGTGCTAGGACTGGTTGGTCCGGTGTCAGAATAATGTGACTGGGTGAGACATGAAGCCTGTGCTGCGACTTCTGTCTTGTGTGTGGCGCACGTTATATGTCAAAGCAGCACCGCCCTGATATGGCCCTTCGTGGTCGGCTGGGCGTTAAGCAAACAAACAAACAAACAAACTCTTTCACAACCCATACAAATCCGACATCGACTATTGATACCATATCATCATCGCTCATTGTATCTCAGTTGTAGGCCTACTGATGTGCACACAGTGTAACCCGCCACCCTGACATGTGTTTTTACACTACAGGTACAGTGCCATACAGCCCATGGAAAAACAGAAGGCGGAAACCCAGTGGAAGAAAAAGTGGGACTCCTTCATTCAGGAAGTGATCCGAGACTTCACCAGCTCTGACTTTCAAATTGTCGTTGGTTAATGGAAACACAATGAACTATTTTTGAAGCGTGTTACAGCTAAAGACAAGGCCCTTAAAACACGTTTTTCGGAAATAACCCTGTCGGGGGGGGGGGGGGGGGGGGGGGTAGAGTTACGGACGAGCGATGCCCTCTTAGATACACTAAGGCCGCGAAACAATATGACTGGATAGTTGAGCCATAGATCTTATTTTACAAGTCTCACTGTTTCGCCATTGTGTTTTATGGGAAGCAACTCTTACACGACCCTTAAAACCCCAACAGAGTTATTCCCCAACATTATCTATTGGCTGCTGCTGCTACTGTTACATTTCAACTTCATCTGTGACTGAACTACTCAAATTCCCGTTGATTTTAACCGAGAAAAGAGACTGATTTGTAGTTTAGATTTGTTTTTCTTAGAGCATGCCTCTAGCTCAAAGGCACTGGTATGTCTTTACGATTGTCCAAAGATCCCGCTGAAGGACTGTTTTCAATCAATCAATGAGTCTTATATCGCGCATATTCCGTGGGTACAGTTCTAGGCGCTCTGCAGTGATGCCGTGTGAGATGAAATTTTATACGGCCAGTTTTGTGTGTTTGTTTTCTAATGGAATCGAAAACAAGTCGCGTAAGGCGAAATTACTACATTTAGTCAAGCTGTGGAACTCACAGAATGAAACTGAACGCACTGCAATTTTTCACAATGACCGTAGTCCGCCGCTAGTGCAAAAGGCAGTGAAAGTGACGAGCCTGTTCAGCGCGGTAGCGGTTGCGCTGTGCTGCATAGCACGCTTTACTGTACCTCTCTTTGATTTAACTTTCTGAGCGTGTTTTTAATCCAAATATATCATATCTATATGTTTTTGGAATCAGGAACCGACAAGGAATAAGATGAAATTTTTTTTAAACGATTTCGGAAATTTAATTTTAATCATAATTTTTATATTTTTAATTTTCAGAGCTTGTTTTTAATCCGAATATAACATATTTATATGTTTTTGGAATCAGAACATGAAGAATAAAATAAAAGTAATTTTGGATCGTTTAAAAAAAGATCATTTTAATTACAATTTTCAGATTTTTAATGACCAAAGTCTTTGATTAATTTTTAAGCCACCATGCTGAAATGCAATACCGAAGTCCAGCCTTCGTCGAAGATTGCTTGGCCAAAATTTCAATCCATTTGATTGAAAAATGAAGGTGTGACAGTGCCGCCTCAACTTTGACAAAAAGCCGGATATGACGTCATAAAAGACATTTATCGAAAAAATGAAAAAAACGTTCGGGGATTTCATACCCAGGAACTCTCATGTACAATTCCATAAAGATCGGTCCAGTAGTTTAGTCTGAATCGCTCTACACACACACACACACACACACACACACACACACACGCACAGACAGACAGACAGACACACACACATACACCACGACCCTCGTCTCGATTCCCCCTCTATGTTAAAACATTTAGTCAAAACTTGACTAAATGTAAAAATGAGTTATTTATAAACCACGCTTTGCCCATTATTAGTCATTTTGCATTTTGATTAAATTTGGAGTTGTTTTTTCTCCTGCGTTACTGCAGAAATGAATAACATGTTCTTACAAAAGCTAATTGGGCACCCTGTAACATGATTTCAGTTTGACATCATATATGTGACCCTCCACCACGAAATGAGTCGCATGTCACCTTTGCATGATTTTAATATTTTTACATTTTCCTAAAGAGTTTTTTATGCTCTATCCAGTGGTGAAACCCGTTTTAGAAAAGAGCGAAAACTGTTTGAGTTATAAGCCTGTGACTAAGGTGACCCTCACACTGTTACCAGACACTCCCCGGACTAGCCTTGCGCAGAACCGCGCGAGGTGACATGCGACTCATTTCGTGGTGGAGGGTCACATATTGCCATGGGAATACTTCCAGGACAAAGGGAACGTCCGTGCGTGCGTGCATCCGTTGACACATGCATGTGTATGTGTGCGCGCGTGTGTATGTGCGTGTCACTCTGTTGGGTGTGTGTGTATTTTAGCTGAAAATTGAGTATTGCAATATTATGCAATAAAATATTAAAATCAGAGTTTTCATTGTTTTTTTGTGCGTTTCATGCACCTGAAAGTCGAATGCGTCCTTGCTCCTAATATATTTCTTATGATTTTCGGTCGGACCTGTCGGAACGAAGAATTTATGACCCCAATAATTGCCTAGTTTTACCCATAAATCTTGGTTTTATCCGCTTAAAATGAGGACCCCCCCCCCCCCCCCCCCCCCCTGCAACTTGACGGCTAGTCCGCCACCAGCAGCAGCTGAGCAGCAGACACTGATGATCGGGCCCGGCTGTATACTCACGAATGTCAGTGTGCGCCAGTGAAAATTGAATCAGTCATATGTGCACACATTCTCGGACAATGATGTTAGTACAAGGACAACTCCGGACCAAATACCCACAAGCATTCACTCGCTCTGCCACGCACCCGCACTGAACTCACTTTCTCACACGAGGCTCACACACATACACACGGCACACACCATATGCGCGCACACACACACACACACTGAAACACACACCGGCACACACACACACACTCACAAAAACACACGCACACACTCACACAGACACAGAAACACACACTGACAGGCACACACACACACACTGACGGGCACACACTGACACACACACACACACACATACCACTACTATTTGGCCAAAATCACCACACGAACGCACACAGATGGACACAGTAGGCACAGGGAGTCCTTCCCGTGTAAACGATTCGACTTGCCATCTTAGTTCTGGCCAGGCTATTGCTATTACATTGGATAAGATTGACATCCCACCACCGCTTCGACAATTCAAACACCACTGGACAGCTTTGATGTGCTCAGTGCCAAGTGGCATTTTTGGTATGTGTGTGGGGGTGTTCTCATCCCATGTAAAATCTTGGGCAATCTGAGATGCCATAATTATGGTGACTAGAACTGTTTTTAAGAACACCTTCAATAGGACGACCACTGGCACTCGGGGCCGGACTAGCTAAGTACTAAAGGGGGGGGGGGGGGTTACAGATGGGGGTCCAGGGGGCGAAGCCCCTTGGTGGGGGTCCAGGGGGCGAAGCCCCCTTGAAGCTGAACGTTTTTACATTTAGTCAAGTTATGACTAAATGTTTTAACATAGAGGGGGGAATCGAGACGAGGGTCGTGGTGTGTATGTGTGTGTGTGTGTGCGTGCGTGCGTGTAGAGCGATTCAGACCAAACTACTGGACCGATCTTTATGAAATTTGACGTGAGAGTTCCTTGGTATGATATCCCCGAACGTTTGTTTCATTTTTTTTTTATAAATGTCTTTGATGACGTCATATCCGGCTTTTCGTGAAAGTAGAGGCGGCACTGTCACGCCCTCATTTTTCAACCAAATTGGTTGCAATTTTGGTCAAGTAATGTTCGACGAAGCCCGGACTTCGGTATTGCATTTCAGCTTGGTGGCTTAAAAATTAATTGTTGACTTTGGTAATTAAAAATCTGAAAATTGTAAAAAAAATATTTTTTTTATAAAACGATCCACATTTACGTTCATCTTATTCTCCATCATTTGCTGATTCCAAAAACATATAAATATGTTATATTTGGATTAAAAACAAGCTCTGAAAATTAAATATATAAAAATTATTATCAAAATTAAATTTCCGAAATCAATTTAAAAACACTTTCATCTTATTTCTTGTCGGTTCCTGATTCCAAAAACATATAGATATGCTATGTTTGGATTAAAAACACGCTCAGAAACTTAAAACGAAGAGAGGTACAGAAAAGCGTGCTATCCTTCTCAGCGCAACGAATACCCCGCTCTTCTTGTCAATTTCACTGCCTTTGCCGTGAGCGGTGGACTGACGATGCTACGAGTATACGGTCTTGCTGCGTTGCATTGCGTTCAGTTTCATTCTGTGAGTTCGACAGCTACTTGACTAAATGTTGTATTTTCGCCTTACGCGACTTGTTTGATGTTTCTGGAGGGAAAGGAACGAAAAAGGTAAATCCGACAGCAAGCTGTATAGGCAATGAAGAAAACATTGAAATATTCGAAAAGGTTGCTGTTCTACCAAATCGGTCAATTTTTCTTGTTTTGATCCAAATTTTTCTTCTTACATTTACTTTTTTGTAGGTGTGTCTTGGCTAAGATTGCACCAGATTGCTCCATTTTTGCGCCCTCAACTAAACGCTTCGCGTCGTCGAATTGTCCCTAAAAGAAATTTGGACCCCCTTAAAAATAATGTGATCCGCCCCTGGACACCGTGCCCGTCTGACACTGACTGACACACACACACACACACGGCACCGTCACACCCACACTGGCACACACCGTGCCCGTCACACGAGTCTGACACTGACACACACACACACACAGTTGCGGCACGTGACTGACACCACACATACACACACACAAACACACGTAAAAACACTCAGTGACTGAAACTGACACTGACGCGCGCACGCACACACATTCACGTCAGCACACGAACGGGCTCACAGTCTGTGAGAGTCTTCTTGCTGGCGCCATCACCAACCTGTGCCTGCGGTCAAGAAGACCAAACAGCGGAACACATCTTACAGCGATGTCCCTTACTAGATGAGGAACGAAAAGAAGTGTGGCCGTCACTAACTCCCTTGCAGACCAAACTATATGGCAGTCGACAGGAGTTGGAGAAAACGACAACATTTATCACCAGTGCTGGACTGATTGTGTAACCTCTGCGAACGCCAAGAAGAAAAGAAGAAGAACCGGGAAAATATTATGATGTGCTTACCGTTGGTGTACCGACACAAACATATTTTTGAGTATGGGAAAATTAAACACTGAATAGACCGTTGAAGAATGCTGTCTTTTGCCGGCAAACTTGATAGAAAGAAAGACACGTAAATTTTGTTTTTACAAGTTTAGACTAAATGTTTTAACATAGAGGGGGGAATCGAGACGTGGGTCGTGGTGTATGTGTGTGTGTCTGTGCGTGTGTGTGTGTAGAGCGATTCAGACCAAACTACTGGACCGATCTTTATTAAATTTGACATGAGAGTTCTTGGGAATGATATCCCCGGATTGTTTTTGATAAATACTTTTGATGACGTCATATCCGGCTTTTTATAAAAGTTGAGGCGGCACTGTCACACCCTCATTTTTCAATAAAATTGATTGACATTTTTGTAAAGCAATCTTCGACGAAGGCCGGACTTCGGTATTGCATTTCAGCTTGGTGGCTTAAAAATTTATTAATGACTTTGGTAATTAAAAATCTGAAAATTGTAATAATTTTTTTTTCGTTGATAAGCCAATGGTCGACGGTTGCACTCGGTGGTCTATAAAACACACCAACGAGAAGAGTATCTTGACCCAACTTATTTATATCTCTATTTTATTTGACATGTGTGTGTGTTTTTGTTTTGAGGTATATGATTGTATTGCGGCAAAAAACAAAAACATCGGAAGATGCATAAGCTCAGTCTGCTACTCACCTAACGCTACAACATTCAATCAATCCGTCCGTCCATCCATTCATCAATCTCTCTCTGATCCTCACTTTACATGATGCAACGATGAAGCACACACACACACACACAAATTCAAGAAACTCTTTTTTCCTCTGCACCACTCCACACAATGAAAGCTGGAACACTTTTTAAAGCTTAAAAAGCTTTATACATCACAATACAAAGTTCAACACCAAGCCAGAATGTATCATCTTTTGTTTCCAAATTTTCGGCCCGCAGGCCTTCTTCAAAGGTACTCAGACGCTATGGTTAGCTTTGAGGGTCATTTTACAAGTAGGAAATATGAAGGCCAACGAAATACCGAGACCATAAGTTATGCGAAGTTATGACGTCGAATACGCGACGGAAGTTGATGCATGAATTCTTCGGACTACGTCAGTCAATTCCAAATTAAATATTTTGAATAGTTATCGTGTAAGCAAATAATGGATAGAGAGACAATCGTATATAATTATATCATTTAATTTATTCCCCCCTCTGCTTCTTTCTCTCTCTAAACGTGTAGGGCTAGTTATTTTTCGGTAACTTACCCAACAACCAAAATCACTTACCCAACAACGGGCCTGAACCCTCGATAGCTCACAGGTTGATGAGTTATACTTTGAGGGAACTACTTTAGCGATTGAAAAGTTCCGAACGCTCCAATGTACGAAATATACATCTTTCTTTCTTTTCTTTATTTGGTGTTTAACGTCGTTTTCAACCATTCAAGGTTATATCGCGACGGGGAAAGGGGGGAGATGGGATAGAGCCACTTGTCAATTGTTTCTTGTTCACAAAAGCACTAATCAAAAATTTGCTCCAGGGGCTTGCAACGTAGTACAATGTATTACCTTACTGGGAGAATGCAAGTTTCCAGTACAAAGGACTTAACATTTCTTACATACTGCTTGACTAAAATCTTTACAAAAATTGACTATATTCTATACAAGAAACACTTAACGAGGGTAAAAGGAGAAACAGAATCCGTTAGTCGCCTCTTACGACATGCTGGGGAGCATCGGGTAAATTCTTCCCCCTAACCCGCGGGGGGAAAAGACTGCAATCTGACGGTTAGTTTTAGACAAAATGTTATTCTATAAACAGATTACACGCAACCAAATGCACACATCTCAATTTGAAGAACATACAGCGGTTTCATACACTATTTTGCCCCAGAAAACTGAACTTCATACAGTTTTTAACGTTGGAACACGGGAGCAAAAGTTCGTCTGCTTGTCCCTGTCACGTTTCACTATATCACATAAGGTGATTATGAAACGGTTAGTTACCTCTAACTAACCACACCACGATCCACTCTCGCAGTCATACAATTAAATAGAATCAACAAAAGTATAAGTTTCAGACGCCTGTTTATGTAATAACCCGCCACCTCCCTCGAGACTTCGCTCAAAATATGTTCTTTTACGTTCAAAACGTAAAACCAATGGTCACTGACAAAATGCCAGTTAGAATATAGAAAATTATAGTAACACGCTGATCCCGTGTATAGCTAGGAAAGTATATTATAGCTGTCTGTCAAAGAACGCAGGTTAAAGCAGGTATCTCACCCTCACGTTGTTACCACTCAACAGAAATCACAAATATAAAAGGATGACTCGGTGGAAAAAGGCGCAATAGCACGGTGCACTTAGCTTTCTGCTACGAGTGGACGTCCCGTAAATAGTTCTTCCCCACTACTGCTTCGTCGATTGGAGTGCTGGTTGGCGTGGAACGAAGCAGGGAATCGTGGGGAAGTCAGGCGCCTCACTCCACTGCTGGAAATAAAGGGTGGTCTTGTAGGTGACGTCACTGCCTGCCGGAAGACCCCTGCAGACGGTGACGGCCTCTCCGGTTATCCCAGCAGCAGTAGCAGAAAAACAGCAACAGCGATGACCCGGTTACAGCATATAGCGATGACCCGTAGTCGGCAGTCACGTAGCGTAGAAAAACGCAGCAGACAATAGTAGGTAGAAAGGCTGCAACAAAAAGCATCGGTGCACTAAACATGCCACGCAACCTTTTACCCTCCACCATCAAACACGTCACCTTTACATATTTCATAGAGCACGTGGGCCTGCACAAACGAACTTTTACAACAACAAATCAGCTATTTTCCTTCCTTCTCTCCATATCTGCAAAAACCATATACAGATTAGTATTTTAGCGTCACAAAGAGCAAATTATGCGCTAACCTGGAAAGAACAACAGAGAGTATTTCATTCCACAAACACAGACTCGTCAACAGCGTTAAATAATGATTTATTACCTCAAAAAGCCTATGAATGTAGCACTCTCATGGAAGCAAAAACCGCTTCCTCCTTTGAATGGCCTCTGTTCGTCAACAGCGACACACCATTCACCCTCTTGCCGACTACTTTATGCGGTGAAGAACCATCCCCGCAGGGCGAAGAGAAATTGACGACCCGTCCGTCAGCCAGCATGTGTCCAAGAAGCAGGTGGTCTGTCACTATGGAGTTCCTAGCAAGTAGCATAGCACGTCGATACCCAGTAAAGTATTTAAACGTGTTGAAAAACCATCAAACTTGTAGGAGAATTCTGACACCGACCCTTCTTCCTCGCTGCTGAATTTTGAGTGTCCAGTTACTTGTCCTCACACAGACAACCTTGACGAAAACACGTGACTAACCTTGTCACATATCAAGTTCAGCTATAGCTGAGTTCTGCTTCGACAGCAGAAATCATCCCCGTGAAATCCGTGCTCGCTATGCATGGTTAACAAAAATCTGCCGTAGCCCAGACTCACGCACAGGCGCTTTCTGTCGCAATTGACCAAGAGAAGGCACCCCACCGAGTGACACTTTCTTGGTCCATGTCACTAGATCGTGACAGTCCCATTCGAAGAAAGAACATTTCCTAAGCGATACCAAAACATGAACAGAACACACACTATCTGCCTTTACCGCCACAGCAGAATAACAACATATAACTGTACTTGATTTTAGTCCAAAACAGGGAAACTGACAAGAAGTGTTAACAGAATTGATTGATTTTCCCTGAACTATACAACCGCGCATTATTCAATCGCATGCGCAGGTAGACTGAGTGATTTGGATTCTATCAAACTTTCGCACAAAAACTCCTTTTCTTTGAGTAACTGAAGAAAGGAGGAATGAAGAGGTTACATACCTCGTCTCAGTGATTATTAAAAATAATGGTTTCAGTTCGCGATCATGAAAAAGCTCGCTGAAGCTCGCATTTTTCATGATCCGCTAACTTCGACCATTAGTTTTAATAATCACTGAGACTCGGCATGTAACCTCTACTTACTTTTTTTTTTGCCGCAGACAATTTTTTATTTTCGCTGAAACTTTATTTCCTTTTCGCGGAAATCCGCGAACAGTTCCCATGCATGAGTATCCGTGATAACTGGTTTTCGGTGTTGAAGTTTTAATTTCAGGCCGACAGATTGACTAAATGTGTTGATATCGCTTCACGGGACTTGTTAATAAAGTATCGTGATGTTCACACGCCCTCATTCCTACGCAGTATCTGCAAAGATACGCACACACAATGACACACATAAACAATCGCGAGCGGCTGATATTAGCGATAGATCATTAGATGCCCGCAAACATATTGTTATAGACGGCGGCAGTGGTATCTGATGAAACCTACGCAAGGCGGCACAGATTTAGGTTAAATCCAGATTGCACGGGAAAACTAAACCGTGCAAACAATCAACTCTGCATTGATACTGTTCCGCTCAAGAATTGTGGCGTTTTTAATGTTATTTGTTTTTACATTTAGTCAAGTTTAGACAATGTTTCCAGATAGTCTGGTAATCTAGACTTTACTTTTACTTTATTTGGTGTTTAACGTCGTTTTCAACCACGAAGGTTATATCGCGACGGGGAAAGGGGGGGGGGGGGGGGGGGAGGATGGAATAGAGCCACTTGTTAAGTGTTTCTTGTTCACGAAATCACTAATAAAAAAATTGCTCCAGGGGCTTGCAACGTAGTACAATATATTACCTTACTGGGAGAATGCAAGTTTCCAGTACAAAGGACTTAACATTTCTTACATACTGCTCGACTAAAATCTTTACAAACATTGACTATATTCTAAACAAGAAACACTTAAGGGTAAAAGGAGAAACAAAATCCGTTAGTCGCCTCTTACGACATGCTGGGGAGCATCGGGTAAATTCTTCCCCCTAACCCGCGGGGGGAGTAATCTAGACGAGGGTGGTTGTGGTGTATGTGTGCAAGTCTGTGCGTACAGCGAATTCCGGAAAACTACTCGACAGATTTTCATGAAACTTTACATGTTCATTACGGCGGATGTGATCCTCACACAATTGTTTTCTCCATTGTTTAGATACATGTTTTTGATGACTTCACATCCGCTTTTTCGAAAGTTGAGGCGGCACTGTCACGACCTGTTTCAAATAAATTGACATTGTGGTCAAACAATCTTTGACTCAGTTTGAACTTTTGGATTGCAAAAGAAAAAAAAATTGGTTCAATTAAATCTTTACAGATTAAAAAATGATTTTTTTCATCCCGTGATTCGAAAAATTGATCCTATGTTTGCAAGCCAAGCACTACCTGTCTTCGGGTATTGGGTAATTAACCCTGTCTAAGTGTAGTCTAATCTCATTTTATGTGTGTATTGATGGTGTAGTTTTGGACCGAAAGATTGACTAAAAGTTTGACATCACTTCACATGACTTGTTTCCTTTTACATAGTTACCCATAATCAATAGAAATATACATTTTTGATAGATTTCGTCAGAAAGTGGAAGACACACACTGACACACACAAGCACGCATGTACACACATGGATAACATTTCAAATTTAGTACAGAAACTTCATTTATTTATTTATTTATTTATTTATTTGGTGTTTAACGTCGTTTTCAACCACGAAGGTTATATCGCGACGAGGGAAAGGGGGGAGATGGGATAGGGGAAAGGGGGGAGATGGGATAGAGCCACTTGTTAAGTGTTTCTTGTTCACAAAAGCACTAATCAAAAAATTGCTCCAGGGGCTTGCAACGACAGAAACTTCATCTATTATCTCAAATTTAAGAAATTCTTAGCTGCCTTAGTATATTATATACCCAATACAGCAACCACACTAAGAAACGCCGCACAAAACAAGACTTTACTTTTTCACAGCACACACGACCGCAAAAATCAACAATACCAGTTAAATCGCAAGTAAGCATTAGCACTGCAAAAACTGAAGAAAAAACAAAACAAAACATTTCGTCAGACTTCATGAATGTTTCAGTTTCTTACAAATGTGTTATTCAAAACCGAATAATATTCTATTCATATTCTCTACATGTTAGAACATATCGCTCAGTGCAGACAGATGGAAACCCCTGCTTCAGGAAACACCAGGAACGTGTAGGAATACGCAGGCACGGTCACCACACCACGGGGCGCTGATTCAGGTTTTAAGTCCGGTAACTCGTCATTCACCAGTTCTAGTTTTACACCGTTCAAGGCCATGAACCTGAAACATGAACATTCATAACTGAATTACCATCTGGCTTGTTTAACCATATTTGCGAAATCATCAAAGGGTCAGTTTGAAAACAAAAACATTGACTTACTTTCGGTGATAGCCAGTCTAGATTAGTTCTGTGTTTTACTCTCTCTCTCTCTCTCTCTCTCTCTCTCTCTCTCTCTCTCTCTCTCTCACATACAGACAGATACACACACAGACAGACAAACACAAACATGCAAACACACACAGGCAGACAGACAGAGAAACACACACACACACTAATTTATGAATCTTATCCAAACGTTCATGGCCCTTATCCATTCAAATGATGAATCCCTATCGCAGACTACTATCTTCCACAGCACAGTACAAAAAGGTTGACTGCTCAAGCCACCTACTTAGACACCAAGCCATCGCTGTCTCCTGCAGTCAGTGAATAGCTGAAGCGAGGCTGCGTGTTAAACTGGCGCAGGTCAAAGGTCACAGTGCAGTTGTTAGGATTGAGCATGTACACCACCAGACTGCCCGCTGGAAAGCTGGAGACAGGAACATCGCTATTTGTCACGGTCAGAAAACATGGCACACAGACAGAAACATATGTCCAGTCAGACGGACAGACACTGACAATGTCAAATCATACACAATGTCCAACGACATCAACCTAAATTAATCTTAACTTGCAATTATCAACGGTGAGCAAAGCAGTGGTTGATTTTTAATGCAACTTTACTTCTTAATGCTAGTCGAACATGCACATAATACCCCTTCAGCTGTGTCTGAAATCTAAGGAAAACCTGAAACATGTCACACACAAATCCCTCGTCCTCGCTCTCCACACTAGACAGCCCCTCCCCCTCACACACAACCGCCGCCCCTGCCCCCCTTCAACACACACAGAGGGTTTCTAACTCTTAAAGAGAGCTCTCAGGTCTATACTTATACACACTTGTCAGTGTTGGCGCAGGCAGCGTAGACACGGACATCGTGACGTCCTGTAGCGTGGAACACAGCGCCACGTACAATCCTTTTGTACAACACTGTCAGCCAGAAATCCTACAGACACGAAACATGAAAACACACTATACAAGTACACTTCAGAGACTTTTCTGTGCGATATCCTTGGATATACATAAAACCAACTAAATACATCAGTCAACGACACAACTTATAATCATTCATTCGATTTCTCCTCTACCAGAACTGTTCCGCCGAACTTGTGTATAAAATCCAAAACATTTTCTTGAATAAATAATTCCAAGGTTATTGTGGTCCAGAAAAAGCGTTACCAGATGAGACCGTCTGCGATGTGTATAAAAGACAAGAACTGCTATACTAAAATAAAACACGTTTACCTAATAGTAATCTAATGTTGATTTAGACATTCAGTCGTCTAAGCAATTCTGTGTCATTGATGAAGAGACCGTCAAGGAAGATCAGATGCTACAGGCTAAACCAGCAAAATTAACTGAACTCAGTATCAAAGAGTAAAAATAAACACCCAACACATCCCTGCCAGTAATTTTTTTTTTTTTTTTTTTTTTTTTTTTTTACAAACCATTACCTGTATCTACTTGACAACTTACAATGTGTCCTAGATGTATAAGTGAATAAAACAAACGAATACATGTTTTGTTTGATATTGTTCTTATTTTTCTTTTTGTTTATTGAAAGGGTATTTGCCCGGGACGTCAGCTGCCTGACGTCATGCAGGCAGTTTGTTTGTTTCTTAACGCCCAGCCGACCACGAAGGGCCATATCAGGGCGGTGCTGCTTTGACATATAACGTGCGCCACACACAAGACAGAAGTTGCAGCACAGGCTTCATGTCTCACCCAGTCACATTATTCTGACACCAGAATAACCAGTCCTAGCACTAACCCCATAATGCCAGACGCCAGGCGGAGCAGCCACTAGATTGCCAATTTTAAAGTCTTATGTATGACCCGGCCGGGGTTCGGGCGGACGCCTTACCACTAGGCCAACCGTGCCGGTCTATGCAAAAGGGTTATTCAAGCAGCCACCACATTATCAATCTTCTTTAGAATAAGCGTCAAAACAATGCAATTTGCTGTACCAACCGGGTTAGGGTTAAGGTTTGCGTCAATGAGAGAATAGTTGCCTCCGTAGAAATCTTGTCGGATGACCGTCTGAATGCTTCTGGAAGCACACAGTCCCAGCTTGTCGAGCCATCTGGAAAGAACATGTAGAAGCAATTAGTGAGTGAGTAAGAGAGATAGAGAGAGAGAGAGAGAGAGAGAGAGAGAGAGAGAGAGAGAGAGAGAGAGAGAGAGAGAGAGAGAGAGAGATTTTAACAGACGCGCCTTTATAGATCTATACAAAGAAACAACTGACACTTGAACAACTCAAGCCATAGCATTCTCAAAAACAACAATTGGACTTAATACATGAACAGCAAATTCATTTTGACTGTTCCCGAGACAACTGCCTTTACAGAACAGTGAGGAAAAAACCGCAAGAACTCGCAAAAATGCATTGTTTCGCTTTAATGTTTTAGTGAGCACTCACAAACATGTAGTCATGTTAAGCTGAAGTGTTTCCGAGAAAAAACACAACTGCATGAAGGGAAAGTCAGCACTCACAAAAATCCTGCCACAAATCTATCAGAAACTCCGAACATTCCACCCAAGGCTGCAGACGACGTTTCAGTCAGCCAGAGTGGAAGTTGAGGGTCCACAGAACTAGCCTGACCAATGACGTCATCCAGTCGAGCAACAAGTAAATCCATTACTTGGACGTCAGTGAAGTTAGCCAGTGCTCCATTTGGCGCAGCAAAGTAATATCTGGAAAGGAAAGTAAGTGAGTCATTGTTTTTAACGTGCCTTCAACATTCAATAATAGCCAACATGCAATATTCATCTGTACGCATTCACACTTTTTAAGCTGCATTCAGACTCTCCATTTTTCTATTGTTGCTGTTTTTCTCCCTCTTTTTCCTTCTCCCCTCAAAGAAATGATATAACTCACTGATGGAAGGAGGCAGCACGCACAGTTTTGTATGCACCAGCAGCTAAATACCTGAAAAAGTGCAGATTAAATATACCATATATTACATACTATCATATATCACATCACATCATACATATTAATTTCATCTTCCAATATATTCTTACTAAATAACTTAATAATTTGACTATTCAAATTTCCAACTCAGAATGTTAAGCATTATGCACCCATGAAAACACATCTTATTGAAGGTCATGATTTGCTGGAGACCATGCACATGACAGGCAAATGAGGTGAGGTGAGGCGAGGCGAGAGAGAGAGAGAGAGAGTGCGTGTGTGTATGTGAGCTCTCCTCTTGACTGCTCATACCAAGTTATTGAGTAGACACAAAAAGAGCCCCCCCTCCCCCACCCACGCACATTTCATGCGCCAGCATCAACCAACCCCTGGGAATTGAAAACTTACGCTTTGAAATATTGGACAGCGGTGTTCACAGTTTCGGGACCGGTGATGAAGGACGAATAATAGTTTGGAAACTCTGTCAGAAGTTGCCGAAGTGATACGGTATCCTTTGCATACTGTTCTGCGCTCAGATTTTTCTGGTAGTTACCAGGGAAGTATTCATATTCTGCATGAGAAAAAACACATAAATGACATCCTTAAAACGTCACTAAATTTCAATTTTGTAAGGTACCGTTCTGTCCCACACATGCGATCATATTCACTAACAAAGATCACTCAAGGCTTTCATCGAAACCTTGAAATTAAATTAAATTAAAATCTGTATCAAGACTGCATTATGTCCACAGAGGGAATTGTTTGCCCAATTTTAAAAAGGTGTCCCTTGTAAAATCTCCCCGTACACACACACACACACACATACACACACACACTAACAAAGAATAACAGACACACTAACAGATAAATCAATGAAACCAACTTCACAAATATCCCAAGATTCAAATTGTCCTCGCAAAATTTTAGAAGAATCCTATTGAAATCCGCAACTCACTACAGCTGAAGACTGCATCATTATTTGCTTATTGTTCTCAATGTCTCTTTAACCGATACAGTGAAACACCCTTGTAAGACCCCCCCCCCAAAAAAAAAAAATAATTTAAGATTCCCTCCTTTTTATATTTAGTCAAGTTTTGACTAAATATTTTAACATCGAGGGGGAATCGAAACGAGGGTCGTGGTGTATGTGCGTGTGTGTGTGCGTGTGTGTGTGTGTCTGTGTGTGTGTGTGTGTGTGTAGAGCGATTCAGACTAAACTACTGGACCGATCTTTATGAAATTTGACATGAGAGTTCCTGGGTATGAAATCCCCGAACGTTTTTTTCATTTTTTTGATAAATGTCTTTGATGACGTCATATCCGGCTTTTCGTGAAAGTTGAGGCGGCACTGTCACGCCCTCATTTTTCAACCAAATTGGTTGAAATTTTGGTCAAGTACTCTTCGACGAAGCCCGGGGTTCGGTATTGCATTTCAGCTTGGTGGCTTAAAAATTAATTAATGACTTTGGTCATTAAAAATCGGAAAATTGTAAATAAAAATAAAAATTTATAAAACGATCCAAATTTACGTTTATCTTATTCTCCATCATTTGCTGATTCCAAAAACATATAAATATGTTATATTCGGATTAAAAACAAGCTCTAAAAATTAAATATATAAAAATTATTATCAAATTTTTTTTTCGAAATCAATTTAAAAACACTTTTATCTTATTCCTTGTCGGTTCCTGATTCCAAAAATATATAGATATGATATGTTTGGATTAAAAACACGCTCAGAAAGTTAAAACGAAGAGAGGTACAGAAAAGCGTGCTATCCTTCTCAGCGCAACGAATACCCCGCTCTTCTTGTCAATTCCACGTGCACTGCCTTTGCCACGGGCGGTGGAGTGACGATGCTACGAGTATACGGTCTTGCTGCGTTGCGTTGCGTTCAGTTTCATTCTGTGAGTTCGACAGCTACTTGACTAAATATTGTATTTTCGCCTTACGCGACTTGTTTACACTTTTCTCAGACCGTGTTCTTTCTTTTCTTTATTTGGTGTTTTCTTTATTTGGTGTTTAACGTCGTTTTCAACCACGAAGGTTATATCGCGACGGGGAAAGGGGGGGGGGGGGGAGATGGGATGGAGCCACTTGTTAATTGTTTCTTGTTCACAAAAGCACTAATCAAAAAATTGCTCCAGGGGCTTGCAACGTAGTACAATATATTACCTTACTGGGATCATGCAAGTTTCCAGTACAAAGGTCTTAACATTTCTTACATACTGCTTGACTAAAATCTTTACAAACATTGACAATATTCTATACAAGAAACACTTAACAAGGGTAAAAGGAGAAACAGAATCCGTTAGTCGCCTCTTATGACATGCTGGGGAGCATCGGGTAAATTCTTCCCCCTAACCCGCGGGGGGTCAGACCGTGTTCATAACCTCTGTAAAATTACACCCCATTTTAAGTTAGTTCTTGCTTTTGGGGTCCAGCGGACCATATAGGCCAAATCAGAACCCCCACAAGTTTAACATTAATCAATCAATCAATCAATGAGTCTTATATCGCGCATATTCCGTGGGTACAGTTCTAGGCGCTCTGCAGTGATGCCGTGTGAGATGAAATTTTATTCGGCCAGTAGATTGCAGCCATTTCGGCGCATATTTACCTTTCACGGCCTATTATTCCAAGTCACACGGGTATAGGTAGACAATTATTAACTGTGCCTAAGCAATTTTGCCAGGAAAGACCCTTTTGTCAATCGTGGGATCTTTAACGTGCACACCCAATGTAGTGTACACGGGGGGAGGTTCGGACACCGAAGAGAGTCTGCACACAAAGTTGACTCTGTGAAATAAATTTCCGCCGAACCTGGGATCGAACTCACGCTGACAGCGGCCAACTGAATACAAATCCAGCGCGCTACCAACTGAGCTATATCCCCGCCCCATTACATTACATTACACATATTTAAATTAAACCAATTTTACCGAACAAAATTAGGAACGTCACCCGAAGGGAACATAGAAGCTAAATCGAAACCCAACGTGTCAAGGATTTTTAAAATTCAAATCTTAAAATAAAGGCCAGACTCCTTTAAAAATCCAAAGAGAGCTGCAGAGCTGACCTCTGTAAAAATATGTCTCAAGCTAGAAGTGTCAAAATATTTCACTCGATCATACAGATCAGCGCACTCTGTGAGAAAATGGCTCACAGAAAAACTATGATCACAGGCGTGGCAGCATGGTGCCTCTTCTCTTTTAAGCAGATGTTGATTTGATTGTTGTTGCTTTTTGGGTCCAGCGGACCATATAGGCCAAATCAGGACCCCACAAGTTTAACATTACACAAATCTAAATTAAACCAATTTAAAAAAAAACACAAAGTCAGGAACGTTACCTGAAGGGAACACAAAAGTTAAGTCAAAACCCTACGTGTCAAGGATCTTTAAAATTCAAATCTTAAAATAAAGGCCAGACTCCCTTAAAAATCCAAAGAGAGCTGTAGAGCTGGTCTCCATAAAAATCTGTTTCAAAATATAGGTGTCAAAATACTTCACTCGTAAATCATACAGATCAGTGCATTCAGTGAGAAAATGTATCACAGTAAAACTTATCACAGGCGTGACACCATGGTGCCTCTTCTCTTTTAAGCAGGTGAACATGAGTTATATAAGTGTGACCAGTGTGTAACCTAGCCAAAACACTTTCTTCTTTTCTACTTGAAGCCATCAAAGGCAAGGGCTTTGATAGCTCAGGGCGTATCTTGTATAGTTTATTTTCCTTGCAGGTAGACCAACGGTCTTGCCAGAGTTTTAAACTGTAAAAAAGGGTCTCTCGACGAAGGTCGGTGAAAGGGACAGATTGTTCAGGAAGCGGTGGGACCGCCATCCCCAGAGCATTTGTTGCTGCCTTGTCAGCAGCTTCGTTACCTTGTATGCCCATATGACTGGGCGCCCACATAAAATTTATAATCTTGCCTTCAGAAATAAGCTTAGTGTGAAGGTCGTGAATGTCGATAAAAAAAGGGTGAGTGAACTTTCTGGATGAAATAGCTTCAAGAGCTGAAAGCGAGTCCGATACAATCAGAAAAGACGGATGTGTCGATTGATAGATTAATTTCAACGCCAAGATGATGGCCCTAAGTTCCGCCGAATATACCGACGAACCGTTAGGAAGCCGAAGTTGAAGTGGTCGTTGTAATTTCTTGCTAGAAGCTGCTGCAGCAGCAGCTGAATCATCTTTTAAGCAGATGGACATGCGTTATATACTAGTATATAAGTGTGACCAGTGTGTAGCCTAGCCAGAACACTTTCGTTTTTTCTACTTGAAGCCAACAAAGGAAAGGGCTTTGATAGCTCTTAAAAAGGGGGTTCCAATGTAGCTGACGACTGCATAGTTACGTCAATTTAACTCACCATTCCCCAGTTGAAAGCCAACAATGGTGTAGTTCCTGTCAGCAGAAAACTGCAGCAACTGGCGAGCGTTGTCAGGATTCCAGGAGCCGTCAGCGTTCCGCTTGAGTGCGTTGAAGTCAAAGATGAAGTCCCAGCCAACCGCTTGCACAAACTCGTTCACAGCGATCCACTGGGTAGCTGTATGTAAAAGTGTTGGTATTACAATTTGCCGCAGTTATGTTTGGTTTTACAACAGTCTCACTGGAACTTAACAAAGGAAACCTAAACCGAGGTTACATATATATTATTCTATCATAAAACACCCGATATTGAGTTAATGAGCTGGGTCTCACCTGTCAAGTTAAATAAAGGAGGGTTGGGGACAGGGTGTTTAAGATGAGTGTCAATGTCATCCACAACAAAAGTCATCGAGTCCGATCCACCACCGCCCAAGCGGAAGTAACATGGCGCCAGTGCTCGTGCCATGTTCTGCACTTGTCTGGAACTGAAAGAAAAAATACTATACTTGACCCTCTGAATTCAACCAGTTTTAAAGCTAAAGCACCAAAGGAGATCTGGGAATACAAAATAAACTGAATCCCTGATAATTAAATACCCCATGTGAAATAATAGACGTTGTGATTGGTTTTTTGTGTGTGTGTGTGTGTGTTAATGTCCCTTCAGCAAAGTTTGTTTGTTTGTTTGCTTAACGCCCAGCCGACCACGAAGGGCCATATCAGGGCGGTGCTGCTTTGACATATAACGTGCGCCACACACAAGACAGAAGTCGCAGCACAGGCTTCATGTCTCACCCAGTCACATTATTCTGACACTGGACCAACCAGTCCTAGCACTAACCCCATAATGCCAGACGCCAGGCGGAGCAGCCACTAGATTGCCAATTTTAAAGTCTTAGGTATGACCCGGCCGGGGTTCGAACCCACGACCTCCCGATCACGGGGCGGACGCCTTACCACTAGGCCAACCGTGCCGGTCCTTCAGCAGAGACGTTGTGACAATAAGAGTTAACCTAGGTCATACTGATTTCTGATTAGGTAATGGAACATTCAAAAACTCTGCTTGTGAGATTGGTTGGTTTATTGTTTTTTGTTGTCTTTTATTGTCACTTTAACGAGACCAATGCAAGTTTCTCTCCTTTCTCAGTTTACATGGCAGTCTCCATGCTTAACACTATTTACATTTTGGTCCATCACTTCATTGCGAGAATGGTTGATTAAAAAAAGGAAACCGAACAAATAAGTTAATTTTAATTGCTTAACATTACGAATACTGTCTAGACTGAATTACTGACAATGGTATACCAGCTGAATTGTGGTTGTGTTTGTTTATTGGTATTTCTTGTCTTAAGAACCCAGGAAACAACAACAACCGGCGTTTACGGTTACTGTCAGTAATTCAGTCTAGATCAGTAATTACAAAAACCCGAGTGATGAAATCGTAAAAACAAGACATTCAGTTAAACAATTCTAAATTAAAAAAAACCCGAAGAGAAAACAATACTGTTCACATGAACATGGTCATTTTCTAATCTGAACATGAACGACGAAACTCACTTGAAGTCTAATGTTCCCCAGGTGTCCAGCAATGACCATAAGTCAAGGGTGACACCGACAAAGCGATCATCGATGGTGCTGAACGACTGTTGAAGGTTGACGTTCACCACTATCGGTTCATCCACTGCCTTACTCTTTCCTGAGGGTGGAGCACCGTCCTTTTGCTGAGTGCGATCCACAGAAAAGAAGCGGACACTTGAAGCCTCAGCCGATTTCAGCAGGCAGAGGGTCATGATGATCCCTGCTGTACTGATGGTCAGCATCTTCCCGGTTCCTGCACAACTTGTACTTTTTTTGGTTAGTTAGTTGTTGCTTTTTGGGTCCAAATTAGGACCACACAAGTTTAACATTACACATATTTAAATTAAACCAATTTTACTAAACAAAATTAGGAACGTCACCCGAAGGGAACATAAACGCTAAATCGAAACCCTACGTGTCAAGGATTTTTAAAATTCAAATATTATATTTTGTTTGTGAATGTTTAGAATTCATGTTTTACATAATAAGGATAAGGATAAGGATAAGATTTTATATAGTCCATGAGGGTAACCTCACAGAAATTCGGGCTGCTTTCTCCCTGGGGAAAGCGAGCTGCCATACAGTATACGGCGCTACCTTTTTTTTTTTCCTGCATGCGTGTATTCATGTTTCCAAGCCCTGAGACTTAATGCCGTGTGAGATGGAATTTTTTTTTTAACGCTTTATTCCAAGTCACACGGGTATTTGATGGACATTTTTATCTATGCCTATACAACTTTGCCAGGAAAGACCCTTTTGTCAATCGTGGGATCTTTAACGTGCACACCCCAATGTAGTGTACACGAAGGGACCTCGGTTTTTCGTCTCATCCGAAAGACTAGCACTTGAACCCACCACCTAGGTTAGGAAAGGGGGGAGAAAATTGCGGCCTGACCCAGGCCTGAACACGCAACCTCTCGCTTCCGAGCGCAAGTGCGTTACCACTCGGCCACCCAGTCCCTGTGTCATATATGTCATTGATGTGTTTAATCAATGTTATTTTCCAGGGATGTTGGTTTGGGCATAATTTTGTGTCAACATTTTAAGTACATTACTGTAAGTAACAATCGTTTGTCATTTTGTTTTCTGATTTTTGATATTTTGTAATATACATTCATTACCTGACTTACATTTTGTTTTGTTGTTAGATAGTTGTTGCTTTTTGGGTCCAGCGGACCATATAGGCCAAATCAGGACCCCGGTGGACAATTGCTTTGGTCCAAGGGTGTCCGCTTGTGAAAGGGACTGCTGTATAAACAGCCTGTATCCTAAAATGTCGCAGGTTGGTGACACCAGTACAACAACATAAGCATGGCAGTGTCAAACCTTGTCAAGGGTGGTGAATAAGATCAATTTTAAGTCAAAAAGGTTTTGTTTTCTCTGTAAAGGCAAGCCCGAGGGTGATCATTGATTCCTTGTCAGTTTTTACTTTGGCACCAGATTTTTTTTTTTTTTTTTTTTTGCTTAGCGCCCAGCCGACCACGAAGGGCCATATCAGGGCCCGTATGCATGAACTAGAAGTAAGAAACACTGGAAGTAGAGGCCTCTTTTCGAAGTGGGAACTCCCGAAGTCAACTTTCTAACTGTTCACAATGCATGAACTGACTTGAACGCCAAAGTAGTGACAGCGAGAGTATTAAGGTCAAGGTCGGGGAAATTGGGGGAATCCCTACTAATACGCATGCGCACGTTTCTATCAACATTTCAGTCAACGAAAATGGCAGGGCACGTGTGCCGCTCAAAAAGAAAGTAGACACAGAGGGGCGTTCTGCGCCTTTTTCAGATGGTGAAATTGCTGTACTCTTGACAGAAGTGTTTTACGAAAGAACGGTTATTCTGTCCAAATTTCAGAACAGTCTAACTGTTAAACATAAAGACGCTGTCTGGTCCAAAATTGCCAAAGAAGTGTCGCTCTCTCTCTCTCTCTCTCTCTTACGACACACGCACACACAGACAAACGTACACTCATGCACATACTGACACTATGACACAAGTGACACTGACGGCACACATAAACACACACACACCACACACTGCACACACACACACACACGCGCGCGCTCGCGCGCACACATATACACACACACGCACCCATACACGCACGCACACAGTCACAAACAAATAACCACACACTCACTCTCTCTCACTTTCTCTCATTCTCTCTCAATCTACACTCATACACACACTGAAACTATGATGACACAAGTGACACGTCACACACACACACACAAATACACACACACACACACACACACATACTCACCGTAGTGACACATATATACACACGCGCGTACAGTTGAAAGTCAAGACATGATATGATTTTTTCAAAGCATAGGAAGGTTTCTTTTGCAAATGAATAAAATTAACACAGAGGCAAAACCCGGTTTTTGCAGCCGGAATGCAATTGCGGAGGCTTAAAAAGGAAAAGATTAATAAAAAATATATAGCTCCCGGCGGAACTTGAACCCGGAGCAACTGAACGAGAGTCCGGAACCGTTACCACTGCACTATGTTACTCGTGTAGAATAGAGGCATGATGAAAAAAGGCATTCTGAGTTATTCAGTCGTGCTGGTTTGAAAGCTCGCCACCTTCGCCGAATGACTCGAGCACGTTTTTTTCGGTCAGTAACTGATCGAACTGTCGCTTTTGAGTCACTCTGTTTTAAGCATTTCACCTAAATTAAACAAGAATGTCACAGTCCGTGTCTATGGTGTAAGGTAGGAGACCGTCTCATTGTAGCCAAGTTACGACAGTTGCTCGATTGACGCATTTCACGTCTTCGATATTGTGTCTGAGATAATTTCCCAATGAGCTGCCTTTAAAAACGGAATGTCCTGCAATTGTAGTATGCGCTGGAGGTTTCTTTTGGATGGGTAAGGACCCTTGAGATGCGATATCGTCGTATAATTATGTCAAGCGAGAGGCCCTTGACATTGGAAGTGGGAACTTCGAAAGCAAAGTTGCCAGCTACTCGGTATGCACGAGCTAAATTGAACGCCGAAGTAGTAGGGTATTTTTATATCATGGGTTTTATGAATTTTCTTCTTTTATTCTTTTATAGTTATTAATTAATGACCTATATGTGCTGATGACTAAATTAATTTCCTTTGTTGGATCAATAAAATGTTATGAGTTATGAGTTATGAGTTATGAGTTAGTGGCTTCGAGAGTTCTGAGGTCAAGGTCGAGAAAATTGGGGGAATCCCAATTAGTGCGCATGCGTTTGTAAACGGTAGGCTTGGTGACCAGAAGAAACAAATCTCATCGCGAGTTCGTAAATGGGCAAACGTTGATCGCGCTGTAGCTTTTACTATAATTGTTTTTAACTGGTTGAACGAAAGCTGTGATAATTGTCCTTAAATAGAATGACTGTCTATAATAATGATTTCGTTGACCAGAATGTTGGGGACAATAAAAAAAATGTTGTTTATGTGGTAGCAAAGTCGGTTAACTTAAAACTCTTTTTGTAGTGTTTTTTTAATGATTGTGTATCGGTAAAACTGCTGGACAAAAATAGTTTGGTCAGAGCGAATGTTTGTGTTACTGGTAAATTTAAAAAGGCAGAACTCCATTTTTTGGGAATCAAGATATAAGGTGTAGTGAAAAGAAGGTAAGTTCAGCGAATTTCATATTATTTGAGAAAATGTGTGTCCGAAGTTTTAAAACAGAAAAATTGTTGTACTTAGGTGTTTGTAAATTACGTTTGTCCTCGTTAATTGTGAAGAGGATGTATGTTTATATAAAGTTCAAAGTCAAGATTGGATTTTTGTAGCCTACGTGCGTGTGTGCATGTGTATTAGACATAATACATAGACATAGAACACTTTATTATCTCAATTACGATAAACTCGGGTGTGGTGAATCACAATAACCAGCATAAAACGTAAGAACATGAATAAAATATCAAGGCGCAAATATAGTCAGCTCATCATAGTGTGGGGAGTGGGTACACACACACACACACACACACACACACACACACACACACACACCGTCGAACACACATATAACGTCGAACACACACACACACACCGTCGAACACACACAAACCGTCGAACACACACATAACATCGAAAACACACACACACACACACACACAAACAAACACACACACACAAACACACACACACAAACACACACACACACACACACACACGGCACGCGCGAACACGCAAACAAACGTATGAAGGAACAGACGCACAATTATACCCGCACGCACGCACACACTTGCAGACAGGCACTCGCACAAATACATACACACACACACACACACACACACACACACACACACACACACACACACACACACAGATAAAGCAATGACAAAAAAATAGCAGAAACTTACACTTCAACACTCGAACACACACACACACACACACACGCACACGCACACAAACACACGCACGCACGCACACAAACACACACACACACACACACTCACACATGCACACAACGACGCCCATTTTCATAGAAACACAGTAACCCCCTCGTATAAGCGGGAATGAAAGAGTGGTGCCCAATGACCCAGAACAAACAAAAGTCAAAGCTGGCAACTCAGGTTTGTATTCAGGGAAATGTGCACGAAATGCATGCAGAAGATACGACTTTTCCCTCTATTTTCTCTCTTTGGGAGCGTCAGCTCGGTTTGACATGAAAAACTGAAGAAAAGCCCTGCCTTTTTGCACTGAGAAACTGTGGAAGTAGCGTGTTTACTACTGGGTCTGGCTGTAGTACATTTACCCTCATTTACTTCCTCGTTAGCTTCCAAAGTAAACTCTTTTTTTCGTCCCATGCATGCGAAAGTGAGGATGTACTTCCGATGTCACTCAAAACTTTAGAAGTAGTCGCAAAATACCCTGAGTTACTTCCTCGCTTTGCTTCGAGGTAAACCCTTTTTCCGGCCCATGCATACGAAAGTGAGGCAAGTACTTCCGATGTCACTCAAAACTTCGGGAGTTGTCGCGAACTTCCCCCGTAAGCATACGGGCCCAGGGTGGTGCTGCTTTGACATAACGTGCGCCACACACAAGACAGAAGTCGCAGCACAGGCTTCATGTCTCACCCAGTCACATTATTCTGACACCGGACCAACCAGTCCTAGCACTAACCCCATAATGCCAGACGCCAGGAGGAGCAGCCACTAGATTGCCAATTTTAAAGTCTTAGGTATGACCCGGCCGGGGTTCGAACCCACGACCTCCCGATCACGGGGCGGACGCCTTACCACTAGGCCAACCGTGCCGGTCGGCACCAGTGATCATAAGGATTTTAAAGCATGAATCATTGAATGACCCTTAAAACACTAATGATCCAAAGTAATGAGATTTATGTTTGAAATTAGCCGATTTTCTTCAAAATCATCTCTAAATGCTAGAGGAGCAGAAGGGTACATAGTTAAAATACAACAAACGGTATGCACAATCCTACTGTAAATGTGGGACACAACATATAATATCCAAATGAACAATCACGTTTTTCTCAAACTTGTTTTTGGGCAATGTATACAAGCGCACATTTTTCTGTCACAATTGAAGTATATTACAAAAGCATACTTACTGTAATTTGCCCTTAATTTAAAAAGTGTTGATATACAGCATCAACTTTGCAATTTTGATTTGATTATTTTGAAAGAACACAAAGAATGTTCAATCTCTTTTGAATGCCTTTGGACTCACACTCACTATAGTTCGCAAGTAAAGTAATTTACAACTGATAAACCGTCCCAACGCCTGCTGATGTAGGCAAATCAAAACAGTTCTTTAAAGATAACGAGATTGTGTCAAGGTCAGCGATGTCTGGGGGAATTATCTGTGCTATCTTCACTGTGTATTGATTATCACCTACATATCAGGAACATTAAAAGGACACTCACAGGCAACAAAACTATCACAAGTGACAGTATATATGAGCCACATGGCCTGGTTGGTTGTTGATTTTTAACATCCCTTTAACCCATTTGGCTATGAGGGGCAGATGCAAGTTTGTTTGCTTAACGCCCAGTCCACCACGAAGGGCGATATCAGGGCGGTGTTGCTTTGACATTTAACGATGCAAGTGTGTTAACTTTCTCAGTTCAAGGTAGATTCGGCGTACAGACGTCACTTTAGACGTTAGTTAACTGTTGCTTTTAGGGTCCAGCGGACCGTTTAGGCCAAATCAGGACCCCACTAGTTCAACATAGCACACATTTAAATTAAACCAATTTTAAAAAACAAAGTCAAAAAACAAAGTCAGGAACGTTACCCGAAGGGTATACAAAAGTTAAGTCGAAACCCTAGCGTGTCAATGAACTTTAAAATTCAAATTTTAAAATAAAGGCCAGACGCCCTTAAAAATCCAAAGAGAGCTGTAGAGCTGGACTTTAGACGTTGGTTGGTTATTGTTTATTGTCTATTCGAGACCGATGCAAGTTGTTTCCCTTTTCAGTTTACAATGGTAAATATGATATGATAGCTGTTGCTTTTTGGATCCAGCGGACCATATAGGCCAAATCGGGACCCCACAAGTTTAACATTACACAAATTTAAATTAAACCAATTTCGAAAAACAAAGTCTTTCTTTCTTTATTTGGTGTTTAACGTCCTTTTCAACCATTCAAGGTTATATCGCGACGGGAAAAACAAAATTAGTTAGTTAGCTGTTGCTTTTCGGGTCCAGCGGACCATAATAGGCCAAATCAGGACCCCACAAGTTAATCGTTGCACATTTTTGGATTAAAACAATTCTAATACATAAAATCCGTAATGTCACCCGAAGGCAACCAAAAAGTCAAAGCAAGACCCTATTTGTCAAATAAATTACGCAGGTTTAAAATTCAAATCTTAAAATAAAGACCAGACTCCTTTAAGAACCCAAAAAGAGCTGTAGAGCTGACCTCTGTAAAAATACTTTTCAAACTCGAGGTGCCAAAATACTTTTCTCGTTGATCATACAGATCAGCACACTCGGTGAGAAAATGACTCACAGTAAAATCAGTATCACATGCGTAGCACCATGGTGCCTCTTCTCTTTTAAACAGATGAACATGAGTGAGTAAGTGTGACCAGTATGTAACCTGGCCAAAACACTTTCTTCTTTTCTACTTGAAGCCACTAAAGGAAGTGGCTTTAACAGATCAGGAAGAGTTTTATACAATTTGTTTTCCGTGCAGGCAGACCAACGGTCTTGCCAGAGTTTTAAGCTGTAACAAAGGGTCTTCCTACGCAAGTCAGTAAAAGGAACAGACTGCTCAGGGAGACGAGGAACCGTCAAATCTAGAGCATCCTTTGCTGCCTTGTCAGCAACCTCGTTGCCGTGTATGCCCATATGACTGGGCGCCCACATAAAATTGATAATCTTGCCTTCAGAAATAAGCTTAGTATGAAGGTGGGAAAAACAAAGTCAGGAACGTCACCCGAAGGGAATACAATGGTAAACTCCATGCTTAAAACTATTTACAATCAGGTCTACCAGGCCTAAAAAAAAATAGGTGTGGTTACGGTAACCCGACCTACCCTATTTTTAGGGGCCGACCCTATAACTTATTACATTTGTAAAAAAAAAAAAAAAAAAAAAAAAAACGAGTGCAGAAAACGCAATTAAAGCGAAAGCGCTCGAGTCGCACACTTTTTTCCCTGTCAAGTAGGTATAATTTGTACACATTGGAAAAAAAAGTAAAATAAAAAAAAGTGATTGCCTACCTTCCTACCCTATTTTTTTTGGCTATGTTACCTTAACCACACCTATTTTTTTTTTTTTGCCTCAATGTAAAAAGTAGGTTTTTTCTTGGTTTGCCATTGTAAGAAGAAGACGTACTGTGATTTCGAGATGCCTCGTTGTTTACCTTATGGAGAGAGGACAGGGAGGAGAGTGCGGTGGAGGGAGCTACAGCGACAGTTACCTGCAGTTACCTGTTACCTGTATAAGCACGCGCACGTGAATCTCTCTACCTGCTGTGTCCGTACTGCGCTGCGCTGTGCTACAGTGAATCAGTTTATAGCTGTGGCCTAGTTTTAGGCTCTATTGTGACTTTGGTTTTTCACTACCATGTGGTTTGCCGCCCGGTCTTTTTGTTTGTTTGTTTGCTTAACGCCCAGCCGACAACGAAGGGCCATATCAGGGCGGTGCTGCTTTGACATATAACGTGCGCCACACACAAGACAGAAGTCGCAGCACAGGCTTCATGTCTCACCCAGTCACATTCTGACACAGGACCAACCAGTCCTAGCACTAACCCCATAATGCCAGACGCCAGGCGGAGCAGCCACTAGATTGCCAATTTTAAAGTCCAGCAACATCAGATCTTGTTGTCCGCAAAGCATCCCCCGGGCCGTCTGAACGTCCTGGCAGACGCATTGAGCCGGTCGTCTCGTGTCATACACACGGAATGGACCATTTCTCACCAGGCTCTTCAACGCCTTTGGGCTCACTTCGACAAACCAATGATCGACCTGTTCGCGACGCGGTTCTCGAAGAGATTACCTCTCTTCGTCTCCCCGTTTCCGGACCCGGAGGCATGGGCAGTGAATGCCCTGGAGTTGGACTGGTCGGGCCTATCGGCCTACGCATTCCCTCCACCGTCCCTTCTCGGGAAAGTGCTCCGAAAGGCCGATCTGGAACGTCCTTCTCTTGTTCTAGTAGCTCCGTTGTGGACCAGCCAGCACTGGTACCCGGACCTGCTACGTCTGTCTCAGGGCTCTCCCATTCCACTAAACCTCATCAGGGGAGAGCTTCTGCAACCAAGGACAGGCATCCGTCACAAAGACCCGCAGTCTCCACAGCTTCACGGCTGGAGATTGTCGGGAACGCACTAAAGCGCGCTGGCGCTTCAGACTTGACTGTTTCGCTGGCTCAGAAAGCTCACAGAACTTCGACCAGATCTGTTTATTCTTCTCACCGGTCTGCATGGACTAGCTGGTGTTCTTTAAACAGAGTGAATCCAATAGCTCCTCGGTCTACGCAAGTCGCTAACCATTTATCATGGATGTCTTTACAAGGTTGCTCGGCCTCTTCTCTGAAAGTTAGAAGATCGGCCATCTCATCAACATTAAAACAGTTAGGACAGTGCTGAAAGGTGCCTCGATTACGGACTTTAAAACCAAAACACCAGTCCCTGCTTGGGATCTCTTCCTTGTTCTTGAATATTTGAGATCCTCCGATTTTGAGCCTCTGCATGCTGCAAAATTACCAAATCTAACCCGCAAGACACTTATGTTGCTTTTGCTGGCCACAGCCAGACGCGGTAGTGAGGTACACGCATTATCTGGCGTTCAGAGAGATTTCTTTTCAACCGGATGGCTCCGTATCTCTTAACAACAAAAGTGTAGTAGTACAAATCCTTAACATCGGTCCATCGCCAAATAGATCCATGGTTTTTATGACATCTGACGAGGAGTTTATCTAACATCTTTCCTCCTCACAATTCAGTAACTTGAACGTTCACGCCTTTGGTCTCGTGTGTTGCCAGCATAGATGTGTATTGACAGGATCGCCAACTCGTTGCGCGCGCTCAGCAAGTAGCGGAAAGCGGAAAAGACGATTTTGACAGTAACTTTACTTCCGGTGCAGTCTTTCAACACATGGAGAAGAAGGAGAATTTCGAAGGGGCGGTGGAGTTTGTGGCTGAGGTATGTGAAAAGCAAACAAACCAATACAAAAAGATCATTGCTGATGATTGAAATGAGTCATGTGAATCAACAATAAAGATTCATTGTGGACGGCACGTCATTATTTTTGTTTTTAACACTTGAAACGCGAGAGCATCTGACACACTGGTAAATCCGAAGCTGTGCACGCAAGCTGATCAGCAGATCGTTTTTCTGCAGATATCTCGCTCACATCGGCCACTATTTTAGCTCAGCGAACCGACAAATTTGCAACAGAACAATTTCTGAATGTTAGAAATTCGGCTGTAGATTTATAGATACCCTTTCTATTCTTCCATGGTTGTTGTTTTTTTCAGGGGGAAAGTACCGACATCTCAATCGCTGAAAAGATGACAGCATCACCACTAAAGAAACTGCAAGAATTGCCAAAAGTAAGTAAAAATATTGACAGATCTATGTAAAAGACTATGAAAATTTAGAACTGGAACCAGATATTCAAGAAATAACCGATAAGTGATATATTATAACTGAACCATTGATTGATTTGAATACTACATCATGCATGGAAGTTAAAAATGGTGCAGGAACTGAAGTCAGATCAACACATCAAAAAGATCAGTGCAATATATTTGTTTTCTCTCCCCTCTAGCATAATTCTGTTTTGATATATATGCTTGATGTCTCCTGTTGTTTTTAAATTCATTGTCACTTCTAAATTGCATGCTTTATTGCAGAACGCTTGTTCTTTCTGCCTTTCAACTGCCTTTCACCGGAGCTCAGAGAGCTTGTCGACCTATTCTCCACCAAATCGTTCAACTTCAAACGTCTATCAACTGCCATTAATTAGCTATCATCCAGCTATTTGTATGGACAGTTAGACTTATTTCTCTAGAAATTTAGTTTTACTAAGGGTTTATTGTTCTGCTTTTTTTCAGACATACCGTCCCGCACCAGAATTGCCAGAGGTTGTTGCAACTACAACTTTGAAGAACTGTGTCGTGATGTACAGCAGCTTCCCGAGTCGTGGTGCCTCGCGAAGAACGAGGTGAACCAGGTGGTTAAGGTTGTTGTGCTGGAGCCTGGAGGCCAGCTTGGTTAAGGTTTGACTTTGACTTTGAGTCAGCATTTTCAGTGATTTTTCTACGCAGCTGATGGTGTTTGGATTTAAAGTGTAAAGGAAAAAGTCCTCCCCCCCCCCCCCCCCCGAAGCAGCGTGCTGCAGTTTAGACTGGCTTGGCGACAGTGTTGAAGTGAGTGACAATTAACATTTTCAGTAAATCGCTTTGTGTTACAATTATTCAACACCAATTCTGAGCCAAGAGAATGATTTTTTTTTCATTTGCAATGTTGTGTTTTATAGGTTAGGTGTGGAAATTTGGATTTGACTGTAAAGCTCTTTAGCAGAGAATGTAAATAGACTTGACCAAGAAATTATTGCGACAAATTTCAAACTCCCAAATTAAAGCATTGATTAATTCCCGTTAATTAATTAAATTAAATGTCAAGAATTTATGCTTTAATTTGGGTGCAACATGTTGAAACTTTGCTTGAGAATGTATCTACTTCATTGATTAAATATATGCATGTGTATAAATAGGAATCTTTCTTGTGTCAAATTGTGTGAATTGAGACTGAGTGAGATAGTGAATGTTGGTACATTACAGGGCCGGACTAAGCAGGGGGGGGGGGGGGTGACCCCCCCTTAAGCTGAAGGGTAGGTCATATTCTGAGATAGGAAAATGGTCGCTCCTTGCATGAAACGGCATAAAATAAACAAAAATAAATTTTTTTTAAATAAGTGAGGTACATGTTTAGGGGGGGGGAGGGGGGGTTGCGCAACCCCCATAATCCCCCCCCCCTGGTAGCCCTAGTCCGGCCCTGCATTAATTGTCACTGTATGGTGTGTGTGTGTGTCACTGTGACCAAAGATACATATGCTCTATTTGAGTTCATACAACTTCCAATTCCATTCAAACGTTAACAAAGTGTTGCTTTCTTTCTTTCTTTATTTATTTGGTGTTTAACGTCGTTTTCAACCATTCAAGGTTATAACAAAGTGTTGCTGGTATGCAACTGAACATGTTCTATTAGGAAAGCAAAGCAAATTCCAGTGTACATAGTGGTCAACATAAAAACAATCAGACGCATCGATGCAAGACATTTATCAAGTGGTTGACAATTGATTTTGAAATGAAAACTGTTTGCAAAATATCTCGCTGTCAAAATTATATCTTGAACAAGTACACAAAGGAATTAGGTTTGAACCATAGCAAAATTAATATGTTTCAAATTTTCATGTTGCAGACTTAAATTTACATGGACTCATGAAAATACAGAACAGGCACTGAACAAGCCATGTGATACAATACTGAACCAAATACTGAAATAGGAAGAGAAGTACATTTTAACGACAGCAGATTTTAACACCAAAAATCGACACCTAAGACAACAATCAAGAAGTTCAAATTCAATGTACATGCACTTGATCAGATAGGATAGTTTGTACTGCATGAAGAAAGATCATACACAACACACTACAGAGATCCTTCCTGATTGTTCTCAACATTGTATGTTTTCAGCTTTTTCCTCAAACTCCTTTCTTTCCATGTGCATTTCATTTTGTCCAACATTGTATGTTTTCAGCTTTTTCCTCAGTCTTTTCTTTCCATGTACATTTCATTTTGTCCATCATTGTCTTCAGTTTGTGGTGGAGTCTTATTTAAAAAAAACAGTACATTTTGCAAAGTGTCTTCTTGAACAGCTTGTGAAAGATCAAATGAATACAAAGTGTCATAAAAACACACCGGAACAGCATCACTGTTCCTGCATGGTTCAATAAAGTCATCTGCTTTTGCCTGTGTGTTGATGCACAGGTTTCACAGAAAATATGTTCCATGGACATCAAATCACCAAAGGGAAGTAATCGCTCTTTATGCATACGACATGTGTAATAGATTAAGCGAGAGTTGTACGGAACCTTTTCTCCTGGCACGAGAGGATGAAAGTCGCTTGTATATTTCAATGCTTGTTATTCTCTCAGGTGCCAGGAGAAAAGGTTTTGTACAACTCTCGCTTACTCTATTACACAGTCATGTATGAATAAAGAGCAATTACTTCCCTTTGGTTATTTGATATCATCAACGCTTTGCCTCATTCTGTTTAAGATTTCTGCTTTGTGTTGCATGGACAGATACATCTGCAATACATTGGGCTTGACAAAGGTCAGTTTGCCCTTGTTCAGCATGCTTGTCATGTCAGGGGTGGTTTCACTCTCTTCACTGTAGAATTCAGGGGCGCAAGTCAGGGCTTCCAAACACTGCAATTTCTCATCTCTGTACGCACTCTTTTTTGAGACACCAAACTCTCTGTTTTAGCTTTTTGGCAACACATACTCCAACATACTTTGCATTGTACTCTTCATCCTCTTTGATTTCTAATGCACTTACTGGTTCCCTAGTTTTTCTTCATAGGCCTTTAAGACACCAACAGTATAAACATGTTCAAGGCAATCCAGGCTGAAACTGCAGGGGATACTGTCAACTCAGTAATGCCTGAATGCTGGGTTGAAAAAGCAGAGTAGTACCTGGCCCACGCCTTCTCCTTGGCAGCATTCCCAACCTTGCCTCCGGGAACTAGGCAGTCATGAAGAAGCAGAAGTTTCTCTTCCAGATCTGCACCTAAAACACAGAAAATAAAATATTATAATTAAAACACACAAATATAGCAGAAATCAACCCAAGAGTGAAACTGAAGATGTAGATGCATGCACACAATCAAAACCAACAACACACGACAACAACCCAAAACTACACTTTACATGAATGGATGTGAACATATTAAATTTTGTATTCCATTTGTCGTTATAGAACGTGTTGACAAACCACTTTCATGAATCCTTATGTCTTACAACTATGACATGTGCTATTAATGATCCTAAAAAACACATGAAATATTGTAGTGGCAGGCATGTACCTAAAATATTTGTAAACAGTAGCCTCTCTGTGCAACAAAGCAGTATTTTTGCTCGAAAACTATGAATGAAAGTGATCTTTCAGGTACTGGGACTTTGCAAGCCGATTTTTTTTATACCGCCTTACTCAAAAACTTACTTTTCAATTACTGAATTGGTCGACAAGCCCTCTGAGCTCCGGTGAAAGGCAGTTGTCATTCTTGATAGATGCACAAGCGTTCTGCAATAAAGCATGCAATTTAGAAGTGACAATGAATTTAAAAACAACAGAAGACATCAAGCATATATCAAAACAGAATTATGCTGGAGGGGAAAGAAAACAAATATATTGTACTAATCTTTTTGATGTGTTGATCTGACTTCAGTTCCAGCACCATTTTTAACTTCCATGCATGATGTACATTCAAATCAATCAATGGTTCAGTTATAATATATCACTTAACAGTTATTTCTTGAATATCTGTTGTTCCAGTTCTAAATTTGCATAGTCTTTTACATAGATCTGTCAATATTTTTACTTACTTTTGGCAATCCTTGCAGTTTCTTTTGTGGTGATGCCGTCATCTTTTCAGCGATTGAGATGTCGGTACTTTCCCCCTGAAAAAACAACAACCATGGAATAGAAAGGGTATCTATAAATCTACAGCCGAATTTCTAACATTCAGAAATTGTTCTGCTGCAAATGTGTCGGTTCGCTGAGCTAAAATAGTGGCCGATGTGAGCGAGAATTCTGCAGAAAAACGATCTGCTGATCAGCTTGCGTGCACAGCTTCGGATTTACCAGTGTGTCAGATGCTCTCGCGTTTCAAGTGTTAAAAACAAAAATAATGACGTGCCGTCCACAATGAATCTTTATTGTTGATTCACATGACTCATTTCAATCATCAGCAATGATCTTTTTGTATTGGTTTGTTTGCTTTTCACATACCTCAGCCACAAACTCCACCGCCCCTTCGAAAGTCTTCTTCTCCATGTGTTGAAAGACTGCACCGGAAGTAAAGTTACTGTCAAAACCTCTCGCAGCCGCAGACGGGAGTTCGAAACAGGGCCAGCGTTGGCGCGCGCGCAGAGTTGGCGATCCTGTCAAGGGATGATCTATGGTTGCCAGCGATGCTAGACCCACGCTCAGGACCGTCTAGGGGAGGCTTTACATATCCGGACCCAAGGTTCATTGGCGGCGTCTCGGCTGCCGTCATTATCGTCATCATCATTATTGTCTTTGTCCTCATGTGTCGACGGCAGCTCCGGCACCAGAAGCCGTTGAAGACAATCATCATCATGAGATGAGCTGTACACTCCCACAAAACGTAATCCTCGAAGGGCCTCAATTTTTTATGACACCTCTTCATCACACTGCTCCAACAAGGCTGGCATATAAAGTCCCCTTTTAAAGGCAGAGATGGCATGACAGTAAATATTGTCTTAGAAGAAGCAGCTTACCTGCAGAGCAATGGTTTTACAGAAGGAAGAATGTTCAATTAAATGCTGTGTGTATGCTTATGGTTGGTTATTAATGTTCATTGTCTCTTCAGCATGTTATTGCTATTCGAGACTGATGCAAGTGTGTTACTTTTTCAGTTCACATGGTTTGTTTGTTTGCTTAACGCCCAGCCGACCACGAAGGGCCATATCAGGGCGGTGCTGCTTTGACATATAACGTGCGCCACACACAAGACAGACGTCGCAGCACAGGCTTCATGTCTCATCCAGTCACATTATTCTGACACCGGACCAACCAGTCCTAGCACTAACCCCATAATGCCAGACGCCAGGCGGAGCAGCCACTAGATTGCCAATTTTAATGTCTTAGGTATGACCCGGCCGGGGTTCGAACACACGACCTCCCGATCACGGGGCGGACGCCTTACCACTAGGCCAACCGTGCCGGTAGTTCACATGGTAACATCCATGATTAAAACCATTTTCAATCATGTCTATTACTGTAAAAAAATAAATAAAAAAAGGTTCTTTGGCCAGTGCAATGCTGAATTGTGTAGCACTGAATGAACAAACCATATTTTCTGCTGTAGATTCCATAACACATGCGGTGAAAAAGACACTCATCACGTTTGTTTGTTTGTTTGCTTAACGCCCAGCCACTCATCACGCGGCCTTACGTACCCAGCGACATTTTAATGAAATCTCGGCTCACATTAGTTTGTTTTTCTTTCAGGCAACTGAAGTTGATCTCACCAATAGTAATAAGCTTTGTGTTTTCTTTTTTCAGCCCTTGGAGTGGTCGAGTTTTTTGTTAATAAGTTCTGGCTGTAGTCCTCTTACACATGCATCTATGGTTTTTATTTTGAGTCGCTGTTCACTCTTTTTTTTATTGGAATGTTCAGTCTTGTTTAAAGGCAGACAGAGTATAGTGCAACTCAGACCATGATTGTTTTTGTTTTGGAGTGTAATAATTTTACGGAAGAAAGTAATGTTTAATCAAATACTGTATTTTGTTTGTTTGTTTGCTAAACGCCGAGCCGACCACCTGTCTCGGAACTCGCTGATGCCAGTGTACCAGTCAGCGTACCGCCCTCACCACAGCACCGAGACGGCGCTCCTGCGAATCACCACGGACCTCCTGAACGCAACAGATAGCGGTCTCGTCTCTGCCCTTGTGCTGCTGGACCTTTCCGCGGCCTTTGACACGATCGACCACCAGCTACTCGTCGATCGCCTCAGTTCCACGTTCGGCATTCACGACACCGCCCTCTCTTGGTTCCGGAACTACCTCCAGAACCGCTCTCAGACTGTCACCACTGATTCGTTCTCTTCTCAGCCTGTCCCTGTCCGCTTCGGCGTCCCACAAGGGTCTGTCCTCGGCCCTGTCCTTTTCACCCTGTACACCCAACCCCTCTCCCTGGTCATCGAACGCCACGGCTTGAACTACAACTCCTTTGCCGATGACACGCAGCTCCAGAACAGCGTCAAACCGGAGGACGTTGACCATCTCCTGGGATCCATCTCCAGTTGTTTCACTGAAATCAAGAACTGGATGACTGAGAACAAGTTGAAGCTGAACAGTGAGAAGACGGAGGCCCTTCTCGTTGGAACACGACAGAAGATTGCTTCCCTCACTGTGACCGACCTCCAGCTGGATGACGCGACTGTTCCATTCTCCCCTGCTGTCAAGGGCCTTGGCGTCTTTCTCGACTCCACTCTCTCCATGCAGACACACATCTCCATCATCAAGACCTGCTTTTTCCACCTACGACGCATCGCCTCCATCCGTCGCTACATCACCCATGACGCCTGTGTCAAGCTGGTTGTCTCCATCTTCAGGACTACTGCAACTCCCTTCTGACTGGCCTCCCCGCCTCATCCATTCATGGCCTACAACGAGTCCAGAACGCTGCTGCCAGGCTGACGTTGAGGAAGACGAAGCGAGACCACATCACCCCCCTACTTCGCTCCTTGCACTGGCTCCCTGTCAACACCCGAATCTCCTACAAACTGTCCACTCTGGTCTACAAGTGTTTCAACGACTTTGCTCCCGAGTACCTTCAATCCTCCCTGGACCTGTACACCCAGCCCTCCGACCATCCCCTTCGTTCTGCTGCTGACCCCCTCCGCCTTCACATCCCTCGCTCGAAACTCGCATCTGCTGGTCAGCGTGCATTTCCCTCCGCGGGCCCCTCCGTCTGGAAGTCCCTGCCGATTGAGCTTCGCCAGAACCCCTCTCTTGACGCGTTCAAGAGTAGGTTGAAGACTCAGTTCTTCCCGTAGCTGGCTGCGACTTTCATGTTCGACGTGATGTGTTGTGCCCCAAAAGACATTCTTGTGCTGCTCTGTTCTTTCTTTATTTGGTGTTTAACGTCGTTTTCAACCATTCAAGGTTATATCGCAACGGGCTGTGCTCTGTGAGAGGTGTTTTCTTTGTGCTTAATATTATTTTGTTTGGACCTAGCTATTGATGTGTACATTGTTGTTAAACAGTTGTTTGTTGTATGTTTATCAGGGTTTGCTAGTGTGTGATAGGGTTCGTGTCCGTCTGTAGATCTTAGTTTCTTTGTTAGTCCTGTGTTGACAACTCTTCGACAAGCGCTTAGAACTGTACCCACGGAATACGCGCTATATAAGCTTCCTATTGATTGATTTGTTTGTTTGTTTATTTGTTGCTTAACGTCCAGCCGACTACGCAGAGCCATATCAGGACGAGGAAGGGGGGTTTGTTTGTTTGTTTGTTTATTTGTTGCTTAACGTCCAGCCGACTACGCAGAGCCATATCAGGAAGAGGAAGGGGGGGATGAAGGGGGCCACTTGTCAAGCGATTCCTGTTTACAAATGCACTAACCCATTACTTGTGTCCCAGCAGGCTTTAGTAAAACTAAATTAATACCTTCTGGAAGATTACCAGTTTCCAGTATGTTAAAATAGGCTTAACCTATCTACTGCTGGACTTACATCAGAACACTAACAGATTAAACTATACATGAATCGCGAGACAAGCGGCAAGAGAAGAGATTTTTGGAAAAAATACAGGTTGGTTGGTTTTTGGGGTTTAATGTCTCTTCAGCAGATGCTAGCTGCTATTCGAGACCGATGCAGTTATTTTCTTTTCCCTTTATATGACAAGTTCTACGTTTCAGACTATTTACATTCAAATCTATCACTGTAAAAGAAGGTTCTAAAAATTAATCATTTTCACTTCTGGTACTTTAAATCTTGTAAAAAATCTTGATCTCTTTTAAAAAGTTAAAAATCTTGTCCGGGGGAACATCCCGGAATAAAACCTTCAGTGTTTCCGCATTGTAGTGTTTGTCTCGAAATTCTTGAACGTCTACACATTTTGTGAGAACATGTTCTAATGTCCATGGTTCGTCACATCCAAAACAGTATGGTGGATCTTCACCTTTCAGCAGATACGAATGTGTAATGTGACTGTGCCCAATGTGTAAGCGACAGAGAACTGTCTCTTCTTTCCTGTTGAGGCGACATTGGGGTAGGCTGTCCGACAGCTGGGGGACGATCTTATGAAGTTTATTTTCTTCACATTCGTCCCATTCACTCTGCCATAGGTACTTTATGTACATGTTGGTGCGAGTTCTGAAATCTGAATGCTTTGTGTGTTTGTCAGTGATGAGTCTTTCTCTGGCTTCTTTAGCAGCTTGATCAGCTGCAGAGTTGCCTCTAATTCCAACATGGGATGGCACCCATGCAAACACAATCCTTTTGCCTTCTTCAATCAGAGATGCATGTAGCTCTTGGATTTCGACCAACAGTGGGTGATCTAGCTGAGTTCTCTTCACGGCGGTAAGAGCCGATAGGGAATCCGACAGAATCAGGAAGTCTTTCTTTTTTGACTGATATACCTGTTTCAGAGCTAGCTGTAAAGCTTTCAACTCTGCAGAAAATACAGAACTGTCATCCGGAAGACGGGCCGAAAAGGCCCTATCGAGTTTAGGACCTGTGACAGAAGCTGATGCCACTTTACTTTCAGCTTTGGACCCATCAGTGTATATTCGTTGATGGGAAGGAAACTCGGTACAGAACTGGCTAAAACACTGTTTAAAAATCAAATCATTTGTCTCTGACTTCTTTAACCTTGTCAGATCGAGTCGAACAACTGGATCTGGCAATGTCCATGGTGGTGTTTCTGTCCATCGATTTTCACTAACATGATCGAGTTTTATCTTTGATTCGGCCAGATGTGACTGAATCCGAGAAGACAGAGGTGCTCGATCATTTGGGTGACTTTCAAAAAATTCAGAGCATTGTGGTTGAAATACGCATTGGTAGGCTGGATTTGTAGGCATAGCTTTCAGTTTCAACACATAATTTAGGGTGAGTTTCAGGCGTCGCAGCCTCAGAGAGGGTTCTTTGGCCTCAAAATATAAGGACTGTACTGGAGACGTCCTGAAAGCTCCCAGACAAAGACGTATACCCTGGTGGTGTATTGTGTCTAATAGCCTTAGGTTGGATTTTGCGGCTCCACCATAGACGACACAACCATAGTCCAACTTGGATCGGATTAAAGCACGGTGAATGAGCAAGAAGGCAGAAAAAAGAAAAGAATTCATGAAGAAAAAGAGAGCATGACAGGAAAGAGGAACCAAGAATCTACCTAACAGCAAACTAGAAAGCTCCTGCGGTTCCAAAAACAGGAGGGGCCTTTAATTTCATAACCGCAGTGCCCCACTGCGGGATATTGATTGATTGATTGATTAAGGACTTAACATTTCTTACATACTGCTTGACTAAAATCTTTACAAAACTTTACATTCTATACAAGAAACACTTAACAAGGGTAAAAAGAGAAACAGAATCCGTTAGTCGCCTCTTACGACATGCTGGGGAGCATCGGGTAAATTCTTCCCCCTAACCCGCGGGGGGTAATTACGAGTCAAATGCTATGACGAAATCATCACTCAGAGCTGCTAAGACTAGCATGACCATGCCAATCTCACACACATAGTATAGGATGAGGAAGAAGTGTGTTTCGACATACACGTCATACATGACATTCCTTGATGTAAGGAGCAAAGGGTTGAGGCACCAGGCTGCACTGGAAAAGCTAACGTAAACATGCGCTGTCCACCAAAAAAAAACTGTTCCAGAACTCAAACCAGCCCAGCGCAAGCAGCCATCATCTTCAAAAGTTTCAGCAAATTTTCAGTCAGCTCCTGCCAGGATTCTTCTCAAGGGATCACTCCTGAGCTGACTAGGCAGAAAAAAGGCAGTGGACAGTTAGCCTGAAAAGAAATGCAGACTTTAAACCCAATTTACCCCTTATATTTCCTTCAACTGCCTGAAATTAAAGAATTCAACTAATTTTTTTTACTTGCAATTCGTTGTTTTTGGATGAAGTTTATAACTTGGTCAAAGGTCTGTCATTGAAAACGCAACAAAAGCGAGAAGTGCCTATAGGTACTTCGGACACGAAGGACCAACACACTCAAGCTCATAGGACATTCCTCGAGATATCGATGACAATGCCGTCAAGTATGTGCCTGTCACGGACCTAAACGCATTATGGCATTTACACTACTGTATGAACTAGGATACTATTTATTGTAAACATGTATTGCATTGTTCAGTTTGATGTAAAGCGCGGAGAGCGTGGGTTAACCCCATGGTTCGCGCTATATAAGCTTGCCACTATTATTATTATTATTATTATTATTATTAAACGAAAAACTGTTCGTCATGGCAGAGTCTTCTTTTGGCAGAGCCATTGAGCTAGCCGAGCACCATGGGAGATACTGCCACAAGAAGCTCGCCGTTGTCAAGGGAAGCTACGTGGTCGGACACGTTGGCATCACGAAGGTCAGATGTGGATTGAGGAAACACCAATAGAGCCTGTCCTCGTCGCCCTATCTGGCCAACACCAGGTTCCTTGTCCACGCCCGGATAGCTCATGGAACGTACTCCAGCGGTATGTTGCCTGTGCAATACACCAGGTTCTGCGACGGTGCAGGCATCGGTCGCCTTTCCAAGGCAAAGCGGAAAGAAATGGAAGATGTCTTCACAATCGCCGTGGCAGACGGGGAACGACAGTCGCGAGCCATGGCTACCAATGAAGAAGTGTTTCTTTATTTGGTGGTTAACGTCGTTTTCAACCGTTCGAGGTTATATCGCGATGGGAAAAGGGGGAGATGGGATAGAGCCACTTGTTAATTGTTTCTTGTTCACAAAAGCACTAATCAAAAAATTGCTCCAGGGGCTTGCAATGTAGTACAATATTTGACCTTACCGGGAGAATGCAAGTTTCCAGTACAAAGACTTAACATTTCTTACATACTGCTTGACTAAAATCTTTACAAACATTGACTATATTCTATACAAGAAACACTTAACACGGTTAAAAGGAGAAACAGAATCCGTTAGTCGCCTCATACGACATGCTGGGGAGCAACGAAGAAGTGTTGGCAACCGCAGAGGCAAACACGGTACAAGCGGCAGATGACGTCCGGCACAATGAAAGAGCCGTGGAGGTGATGAGCGACGCGCGACACGGTTTATTTGTTTGCTTAACGCCCAGCCAACCACGAAGGGCCATATCAGGGCGATGCTGCTTTGACATTTAACTTGCGCCACACACAAGACAGACGTCGCAGCACAGGCTTCATGTCTCACCCAGTCACATTATTCTGACACCGGACCAACCAGTCCTAGCACTAACCCCATAATGCCAGACGCCAGGCGGAGCAGCCACCAGATTGCCAATTTTAAAGTCTTAGGTATGACCCGGCCTGGGTTCGAACCCACGACCTCCTGATCACGGGGCGGACGCCTTACCACTAGGCCAACCGTGCCAGCAGTGAATGAGTTCATTTCATCTGATGTCCAAAGTCATACATAACTCCCAACCCTGGTTAAGCCTCAAGAGTAGCAATTTAGAATTTTTGGGAATTGTCAGCGTAGCAAATGGTGTTTAACTAGCATGTTGTAAAATGTATTCCCACATCCGCATATATGCTTTCTTGCACAAGAATAGACATTTTTAATACAGTTTCATGAGAATGCAGGAACATAAAATGCCTTGCGAGAGTATCTGCAGTACCACCTTTCAGTATAGACTATGTATTATGACCCATTTAGTGACAGCCACACGGAGTAGAAGGCAAAAATCAGTACCGGGACTCGCAAAAATAGGGAACTGTTGCATGCTTGTCATTATTTGTTTAAGCGTAGCAATCCTTAGCTTGGCGTAGCAATTGCTCTTAAAACGTAGCAGTTGGCAGCTCTGGACTCATACCATGGCAGCTGATTTTGATTTGATTGTTGTTGCTTTTTGGGTCCAGCGGACCATATAGGCCAAATCAGGACCCCACCATGGCAGCTGGCAAACGAAAAAGAGGAGAGGAATCTGTGAGAGATGAGCTGTACACTCCCACAAAACGTAATCCTCGAAGGGCCTCGATTTGTTATGACACCTCTTCATCACACTGCTCCAACAAGGCTGGCAAATAAAGTCCCCTTTTAAAGGCAGAGATGGAATGACAGTAAAGATTGTCTTAGAAGAAGCAGCTGACCTGTAGAGCAATGGTTTTACAGAAGGAGGAATGTTCAATTAAATGCTTTCTTTCTTTATTTGGTGTTTAACGTCGTTTTCAACCATTCAATGTTATATCGCGACGGGGAAAGGGGGAGATGGGATAGGGGAAAGGGGAATTAAATGATGTGTAGCAAAGTGCACTTCGCTACCCTAAACACTCTAATCATCGCATAGCGAAACAGCCTTGTGTACAGTACAAACGGGATAACCCATCCCATAGCAGACGATACGATGATGCGCGCGCACCTTGCCGGCGCAAATTCTAATACAATACCTTTCTTTATATATCTACCTAACTTCTATCTTTCAAAGTCCCTTTTATCTTTGATACGGTCCTAATTATATTTAGGTTTGCATAGAAGTCACTGATTAGGCTGGATGGCTGCATATTATTGTGTTATTTACGATAATGCTTCGAACTGACCAAAGCGTCACTCTGACCTTGACCGGTTTTCATGTATCGTCGAGAGAAATTGATTCTCACAAACTCATCTTTGTCTTTTCAATCATTGTTTTGTCATTTTTGTATCACTATTACATATCCCGTACCTATGTTGCCTATGATTTTAGTTTGTTTATAAGGATTTGGTTGTAATGAGTGATGCTTGGTTCCTCTGCAAAGATTGCTAATTTATGCAGACAGGTACTCGCGCAGGAATTTAGCCGATTCCATTTACTTTCGGACTTTACCGCTTCGTACTAAGTCAATGTATAATTTTCCCCCAAGTAACGCATATCATGATGTTTGTCTAGGGTTCTTCTTTTTATCTGTATGATTTATGAGTTTGTCCATTATTCCAGTTTAGAGAGTTTTGTAATTTTCCGCACTGAAGTTGGTTCAGTGCCTTCACTAGGACCATTGTTTTTGCATCCTACTAAATAAATATAAGTTTTTACGAAATGTTATCTATTGCAATGGAAAGCTAAAGGTCGTAGCTTTAATTTGATGTATTGTTTGTTATGATTGGTTATGTATTTGTTTAAATAACGTAGGGTAAAGCAAGTGTAAGAAACACAGATTCCGTGTTTCTGGCCGTATTCAGTCCGATTTTCATCACCGCCGGACGGTGCTTTCTGTGCAGTCCGCGCCGGGGCTATAAGTATAAGCCGGACACCGGCATAAGCATGCATTCGCTCCTAGCAGCTGAACACGACACTACACTTGCTTTGCTGTCTACGGGGTTCGCCTTCGGCCTCTACGTTTCCTTGCATTGTTTTCTTGAATAAAAAGTTGAAACAAGACGCTTGGACTTGGGCTTCGTGTATCTACTACACCTTCCACTCCTCCACTACAGATGTATGTATGCTTATGGTTGGTTATTAATGTTTATCGTCTCTTCAGCATTTTAATGCTATTCGAGACCGATGCAAGTGTTTTACTTTTTCAGTTCACATGGTAACATCCATGATTAAAACCATTTTCAATCATGTCTATTGCGGTAAAACAAAAAATTAAATAAAAAGTTATTTGGCCAGTGCAATGCTGAATTTTGTGTAGCACTGAATGAACAAACCATATTTTCTGCTGTAGATTCCATAACACATGCGGTGGAAAAGACACTCACCACGTGGCCTTACGTACCCAGCGACATTTTAATGAAATCACGGCTCACATTAGTTTGTTTTTCTTTCAGGCAACTGAAGTTGATCTTCTCACTAATAGTAATAAGCTTTGTGGGTTTTTTCAGCCCTGAGTGAATGTCTTTTTGTCAAAAGTTAAATGTTCCAATAACTAACTGTTTTTGTTTATTTTCCGGTATTGCGTTTGTTGTTGCAGTGTTGTGGAATCTGTGCTGAACGTACTCAAGCTGCAGAGTGCTATTTGTTTGTTTGTTTGTTTATTTGTTGCTTAACGTCCAGCCGACTACGCAGAGCCATATCAGGACGAGGAAGGGGGGGATGAAGGGGGCCACTTGTCAAGCGATTCCTGTTTACAAATGCACTAACCCATTACTTGTGTCCCAGCAGGCTTTAGTAAAACTAAATTAATACCTACTGGAAGATTACCAGTTTCCAGTATGTTAAAATAGGCTTAACCTATCTACTGCTGGACTTACATCAGAACACTAACAGATTAAACTATACATGAATCGCGAGACAAGCGGCAAGAGAAGAGATTTTTGGAAAAAATACAGGTGAATGAGCAAGAAGGCAGAAAAAAGAAAAGAATTCATGAAGAAAAAGAGAGCATGACAGGAAAGAGGAACCAAAAATCTACCTAACAGCAAACTAGAAAGCTCCTGCGGTTCCAAAAACAGGAGGGGCCTTTAATTTCATAACCGCAGTGCCCCACTGCGGGACGGCAAGAGAAGAGATTTTTGGAAAAAAATACAGGTGAATGAGCAAGAAGGCAGAAAAAAGAAAAGAATTCATGAAGAAAAAGAGAGCATGACAGGAAAGAGGAACCAAAAATCTACCTAACAGCAAACTAGAAAGCTCCTGCGGTTCCAAAAACAGGAGGGGCTTTTAATTTCATAACCGCAGTGCCCCACTGCGGGAGCAGAGTGCTATACACACCAGCTTGGCCTACAAGAACATCTTGACAAAGGGCCACCAGAACACACACACCTGGCAGTCCTACTCACCCCCACAGTAAGATGGCTTCATTTTGGTCCTTGTTTTTGTTGTTAGGCCAAGAAAAAAAAAGTCTAATGTTTCCGATTCCCCGACCAAACCTATTATTTTCTTCCAGACCCACGTATTTGTAGATTTTGTAGAGTTTTTTTGTCAACAAGTTCTGGCTATAGTCCTCTTACACATGCATTTATGGGTTTTATTTTGAGTCGCTGTTCACTTTCTTTATTCTTTCTTTATTTGGTGTTTAACGTCGTTTTCAACCGTTCAAGGTTATATCGCGACGGGGAAAGGGGGGAGATGGGTTAGAGCCACTTGTTAATTGTTTCTTGTTCACACAAGCACTAACCAAAACATTGCTCCAGGGGCTTGCAACGTAGTACATTAGTATATTACCTTACAGGGAGAATGCAAGTTTCCAGTACAAAGGAACATTTCTTACATACTGCTTGACTAAAATCTTTACAAACATTGACTATATTCTATACAAGAAACACTTAACAAGGGTAAAAGGAGAAACAGAATCCGTTAGTCGCCTCTTACGACATGCTGGGGACCATCGGGTAAATTCCCCTAACCCGCGGGGGGAGTCGCTGTTCACTCTTTTTTTTTATTGGAATGTTCAGTCTTGTTTAAAGGCAGACAGAGTATAGTGCAACTCAGACCATGATTGTTATTTTGTTTTGGAGTGTGCCAGAATTTTACAGAAGAAAGTAATGTTTAATTATATGCTGTATGTATGCTTAAGGTTGGTTACTGTTTGTCTCTTCAGCATTTTAATGCTATTCGAGACTTTGTTTGTTTGCTTAACGCTCAGCCGACCACGAAGGGCCATACCAGGGCGGTGCTGCTTTGACATATAACGTGCGCCACACACAAGACAGAAGTCGCAGCACAGGTTTCATGTCTCACCCAATCACAATATTCTGACACCGGACCAACCAGTCCTAGCACTAACCCCATAATGCCAGACGCCAGGCGGAGCAGCCACTAGATTGCCAATTTTAAAGTATTACGTATGACCCGGCCGGGTTTCGAACCCACGACCTCCCGATCACGGGGCGGACGCCTTACCACTAGGCCACCGTGCCGGTATCTATTCGAGACTGATGCAAGAGTTTGTTATATTTGTTTAGTTCACAAGGTACTACTTCCATGATCAAAACCATTTACAATCATGTCTATCACTGTAAAAAAAAAAAAAAAAAAAGTCGCGTAAAGCGAAATTACTACATTTAGTCAAGTTGTCGAACTCACGAAATGAAACTGAACGCACTGCATTTTTACACAATGACCGTAGTCCGCCGCTCGTTCAAAACGCAGTGAAATTGACGAGCCTGTTTAGCGCGGTAGTGGTTGCGCTGTGCTGCATAGCACGATTTTCTGTACCTCTCTTCGTTTTAACTTTCTGAGCGTGTTTTTAATCCAAACATATATCTGTATGTTTTTGGAATCAGGAACCGACAAGAAATACGATGAAATTGTTTTTAAATCGATTTCGAAAATTTAATTTTAATCATAATTTTTACTTTTTTAATTTTCAGAGCTTGCTTTTAATCCGATTATAACATATTTATATACTCACGGAATAAAATAACTTAACATGCTTTAGAATTTAATATCTCAAAATCGGAAAAAGTTGCAGGAGAGCGGGGTGGTACGATCATAGAACCATCAATTCCTGAGAAGAGGAAAAAACCGGAATGTTCTCGGTTGCTTAGTTTTTTCACAATTGGTCCTCAAAGACGCATGGTGTCATTTTGGAGTTTACTAGACTGACGCCTAAGCTTGCCGACGCTGCCGACAGCCAGTGCACGCTGTGTGTGCTGTAAACAGGTAGGCCTGCACTCTTTGACTCTCGGGGCACGTCTACCCGTACTTGAAACCTGAAAAAGGTCTGCTGCTGATCCACGAATATTGCATGAAAGTACTGCCTTTGGTTTGTCCGTTTGTTTGTGAGCGAGAACTCACTAAAATGTTTCTTTCTCTTTGCCCAAAACTGTCCACTCTGTCTTTCTCTTTCACCATGCCACGAACGTGTGTGAACGATAGACTCGTCGCAATAGGGATGTTGAGAGGAGGGATGACTTATACTGATGTTGCTAGGAGATTCGGAGTGACCAGGCAATCAGTTGCCTTGTGGCGAAGAAGGTACCAGCAAAACAACGGTAACGTTCGAGACCTGCCTCGCCAAGGACGGCCCCGTGTCACCAATCCTCAGCAAGACCGCTTCATTAGGGTGCAGCATCTGCGTAATCGATTCCACCCGGCTACTGTTACTGCCAAAACCATCCCAGGACTTCGCCGCATCTGCCCCCGTGTCGTCAGGAACCGTCTGAAGGAACATGGCATTCGACCCAGGCGTCCTGCTGTCCGGCCCGTCCTGCAACCCAGGCACCGCGCTGCCCGCCTGGCCTGGTGCAGACAGCAGCTTCGTCAGCGTATTGTCTGAAATGATGCTGTCTTTTGAATGTTCAATCAGTATCGGGTATGACCTCCTTGAGCGGCAACGCAAGCAGTGAGTCTCCTCCTCATTGAACGGACGAGAGTGGCAATGAAGGCCTGGGGGATGGCATTCCAGATGTTGGTCAAAGCTTGCTGGAGTTGGTTGCGATTTCTTGGAGGGTTTGGCATCGCCCCAAGCCTTCTCTTCATCTCGTCCCATAAATGTTCTATCGGGTTCAGGTCTGGGGAGCAGGATGGCCATGGCAGGACGGGGACGTTGTGCTGATTGAAGAATGCAGTAACAACTCTGGCAACGTGTGGACGAGCGTTGTCCTGCTGAAATGTCACGCCGCGGTGCTGCTGCAGAAATGGCAAGACATGTTGGCGGACAATGTTGTCCCGGTACCCGACAGCGTTCAGGTTACCGTTGATAATCACCAGGTCGGTGCGGCCTGTGGCAGTGATGCCACCCCACACCATCACTCCCCCCTGTAGACAGTGGGAAAAAAGGGAGACAAATGTGTACAGTAGGTTGCTTACAGCTGCACTTTATTCACAACCCACAGACACAAACGTCGGTTTTTTTTCTCCCACACTGGTCTTTTAAAAGTCAACATTTTTGTTAATTCAATGGCAGTGAAAGGGCAACAAAAAGTGCTTTTGATTTGGTTAATTGTGGCATTCATCAGTCTCATATTGTGAAATAATAACTTACCTGAGGAAAATGATTTCTCTGGGCCACGCAAGGGTCAGCGAATCGTTCTCCCACACGTCGGTAGACACGTCGCCTGCCATCATGATGGAAGAGTTGACACCTGCAATAACAGCGCACTTTATGAAATGTCCAAGTTATTGTTGATCGAATTTCGACTTCAGAATGAAATTTGTTTTGTTAGTAAACGTATTGAGGCTAACCTTCGCACTTTATGAAATGTCCAAGTCGCGATTTGTTTTTGCCACTTGTTGGTTATTGTTGATCGAATTTCGACTTCACAATGAAATTTGTTTTGTTAATAAACGTATTGAGGCTAACCTTCACTGCTCCTGTGTAATTTAATTGCGGCTGCGATCAACCAGTGCACGCACAGCGCTGTCAAACACACATTGCTAAGTTTGTAAACTCCAAAATGACACCATGCGTCTTTGAGCTCAAATTGCAAAACAAACGGAACAAGCCAGACTATTCCGGTTTTTTGCCCAAAATGAGCAATTGAACAAGCTTAACGTTGGTACAAAAATCACTCCTGTAACTTTTTCCGATTTTGAGATATTAAATTTTAAACAATGTTAAGTTATTTTATTCCGTGAGTATATGTTATTGAAATCAGAAAATGCTGAAGAATAAGATGAACGTAATTTTGGATCGTTTTATAAAAAAAAATAATTCCTCAGATTTTTAATGACCAAAGTTATTAATTAATTTTTAAGCCTTCAAGCTGAAATGCAATACCAAAGTCCGGCCTTCGTCGAAGATTGCTTTGCCAAAAGGTCATCTATTTGATTGAAAAATGAGGGTCAATTCAAGGTCGCTATGGCGGGTAAATTCTTCCCCCTAACCCGCAGGGGTGGGGGGGGGGGGGTTAAGCTCCCCATAGCATGACCTATCAAGCTCCACTCGACGCTACCGGAATAAGAATATCGAGGCCGTCGCAGTGGCTTAAACGTGAAAATAAGAATTACAAAATAGATCAACACATCGGCACAGACCTGTGTGGTTTAAAAGAAACCATTTGTCACTTTTCTTTCTTTTCTTTATTTGGTGTTTTAACGTCGTTTTCAACCACGAAGGGTTATCGCGACCGGGAAAGGGGGAAGATGGGATAGAGCCACTTGTCAATTGTTTCTTGTTCACAAAAGCACTAATCAAATTTGCTCCAGGGGCTTGCAACGTAGTACAATATATTACCTTACTGGGAGAATGCAAGTTTCCAGTACAAACCGGCCCCCGTAGCGCAGTGGTTAGCGCATCGGACTGTGGGCCGGGAGGTCGTGGGTTCGAATCCCATCAGGGTCATGTGGGTTTTTCGGGCTACGGTCGGCTCCTACCCAGAGTGGAAGTGCTATGGTTCCTATGGGAAGGCTGGGATCACACAGCCGAGTGTCATTCACTTAACGAATGCGACTTTGAGGGTGCTCAGGTTCTGTATACCTGACCAACACCGCAGGTGCGCAGTTCTCGGGCCTGGTTGACGCCAGGATATATTATGACAGTAAGCATAGAGTGCTGCCCTGTCATGTAGTCTCAAAAATCAAATTGGAAATCCAAAGCATCATTATAATCATCCTCATCTCATTAATCATCCAAAATATAAATTGTCCTTGCTCTTGTGGCCCTTCATGCCCGGAGCTCTCATGGTGACCTTGGTCTCAGTGTTCCTGTTCGATCCTTCCCTGAATAGTAGTTCTGCTGTCAGTCTTCAACGTGTGACGTTCTGGGGGGTCGACGGAGGGACGTGGTGGCGGTCTGCTCTCTGGAGGGGACGCTCACTCAGTCTGGCTCCGCGACTTAAAGTCAATGTCGTTTGTAGGGGGCATAGTAGGTAGTGGGCTGCGTCCGTTAGCTCGGGACAGACCCACTACTGAACACCGTCGAAGTGACTCAGCAGAAGTGCAGTGTCATCTTCCGAGGGTAGCCTACCGCAGCGGCCCGACATCCCCCCCTGGAGCGTCTGTAAAATCGACAAGTCTGGCAGCGGAACGAAATTCAGAGGTGGTTGAAGCAGCGAGTGCAGGGACGGGGCGGTGTGAGAGCACAACGGGACAAGGGAACAAGTGTAAAGACGAAAAAAAAAAAAAAGTTTCCAGTACAAAGGACTTAACATTTCTTACATACTGCTTGACTAAAATCTTTACAAAAATTGACTATATGCTATACAAGAAACACTTAACAAGGGTAAAAGGAGAAACAGAATCCATTAGTCGCCTCTTACGACATGCTGGGGAGCATCGGGTAAATTCTTCCCCCTAACCCGCAGGGTTTTTGTTTGTTTGTTTGTTTGCTTAACGCCCAGCCGACCACGAAGGGCCATATCAGGGCAGTGCTGCTTTGACATATAACGTGCGCCACACACAAGACAGAAGTCGCAGCACATGCTTCATGTCTCACCCAGTCACATTATTCTGACACCGGACCAACCAGTCCTAGCACTAACCCCATAATGCCAGACGCCAGGCGGAGCAGCCACCAGATTGCCAATTTTAAAGTCTTAGGTATGACCCGGCCGGGGTTCGAACCCACGACCTCCCGATCACGGGGCGGACGCCGTACCACTAGGCCAACCGTGCCGGTCCGCAGGGGGGATTTTTGTCACGAGGGCGTTGTTTTAATTATATCAGGGCTGGATCTTTAAGGGGGACATGGGGGACTAGGGAGGGAGATCCCCTCTTCTTCTGACCGACTCTCCACCGCCTCAGTAGATTATCATAGTCCAGTCCTTATCAGTCAGGCCGGCCTATAATAAACAAAACAACCAACTGTAACCTAACCCCTTCCCTCCCCGCCCCCTCCCCCTCAAGTTCGTAAATTCTCGCACAAACACGTTCATTTATAAAGCCATGAACGGTGAAAGTTGCAGATATATATGAGTCATGATTTCAAACAAATATGTAACAAAACACGATCTAGGGACGACATTTCTTAAGTTCTGATGAGGTTTTCAGGGGTTTTTGGGTTTTTTGGTGGGGTTTTCGGGGGTCGGAGACAAGTTGTAAGCTTACCGGTTTGGTTTTTATTTTATCAAGGACGGTCACTCTTGCTTTACAGTACCAGCCCTCAATGGCCGACTCGGTGGTGAAAATGTCCCAACAGTGGAGATTTGTTCGACAGATCCTTTCTGCCTGTGAATGCCCCTGCTAAGGAGCCTTTTGTGTCTTTAGATTCTTTTTTGTTTTGCTTGTGTTTTTGGGTCTAGCTCGCTCTTTATCTTTTAGTTTTCTTTATTAAGTATGAGCGTCCTGGTGCGACCTTTGTTTTTGTTTTACTGGCGTTAAATATTGTAACGAACAAATTTATAAACGAGAGTGTGGCCGGCGTTTTTCTGATATTAATTTCATGTGCCTGTATGGCTCACGCTGGACACCATGCTAGCCAATCGAGATTTTCCCCGGAGAGCACGGGACGCATGCTTTGTAACAGTAAAACCGTAGTAACGCGCAGTAACTTTTAGTTCACCTCTGTGGTGGATAGCCTGTATTCGTTGTCACTTGCTGGGAAGCCGTTCAGGTAACAACATGTTTTTAGTATAGATAGGTTATTTGCTCTGTTCCTGGGACCAGTTTTATCAAGTTAATTTGTAATGTTCTGTTTAGTTGCTCGCCTTGAGCCCGTTTAGATTATATTGATGCTGTCAAAGGCGAGTATCCATTTCTGACTTCATGTTGCTCTTATTTACCGAATTCGTGTAATTTTCGTTTCGAATCTTTGTTTGTTATGACTTCTTTCCGTTTCTTTGTCTTCTTTCCGTTTCTTTGTCTTACGTTTTTGGCTCACGTAAGTGTAGCCTATGCGATGGTAAACTTTGTCTGTCTGTGCGTGCGTGCGTGCGTGCGTGCGTGCGTGCGTGCGTGCGTGTGTGTGTGTGTGTGTGTGTGTGTGTGTGTGTGTGTGTGTGATAGAAACTTAACATTTCCGAGTCTATGGATAAAGCTCGCATAAGAAGATTACGTCTCGGTCAAAAGTGTTTGACGTGTGTGATAGAAACTATTTGAAGACGTCACATTATGACGTAAGAGGGTTAGACGTCACGCAAAGGAATTACTGAAAGTCTCGGTCATTGTTATTGTGAGCGGGCCGAGACTAGTTGGCAGATCCAGGGTCTCGCTTTCTTGCACAGTTTGAAGTTTCACCTATGCTTACTGTGTGTGTGTGTGTGTGTGTGTGTGTGTATGTGTGACGGAGTGATTGAGTTTGTGTTACTGTTTGTCCATTTCTTACGTGAGCCTTGAAGGCTTCGCCTCTTGTTATCTATGCAAGGGAAGAGCTGAGACTGTTCTGGTTTATTATGATTTGACTTTAAGCCAGTTTTTGTTTGCTAACCTTCTGTAAGATTTTGGTTCATGTTTGCGAGTTGTGTTTGTATTTCTCCGTCCTGTAATGTTGGTCAGCTTTCCTTTCACTGCGTGTCGTTTCTTGTTTAGTTAGCCTAGTGTGTCCTACGTTTATTCTATGTTAGGGTTTTCTAACATATTGTCTTGGTGTTCATGATAGCTTTGGTGATTTTTTCTTGATTTGCCGCCATCTTGTTTTTGGCCGCCATTTTGACGTCCATCTTTGATGTTTATGTTTTTAGGACACCTTTTATGTTTAGTTTGATGTTTAGAATTCTAAGTTTAGTTTTTTCTTTTTATCAGTTTCCACCGCTCCGCGCTCCGCGCTTCTCACTCCACGCTCCACGCTCTACTGTTCTACGCTCCCACTCAAGCTAGTCATACCTACTCCACATTTTAGCATCAATTCATATTCTAAACTTAGATCAGTTTTTCCGCCACGCTCCAATATAAGTTATTCAGCTCGCCATAGGTTTATGTTTAGCCTTTTATATATTAATATTACGAACTGATTCCGGATTCCTATGACATTGACAAGTATGACCATATCCACAATAAAACTTTAATTAATTTTCCAATCCTAGTGTTCGTTTTGTTTTGTGAGCGCGTCGGTTCTTTGTAGCATCAAAATTACATCCTCCAGAATTTACATAAGTCATCTTAAAATCTTACAGCAACTCAAGGGCAAGCACACTGCCTTTAGTACGGGAGACAGTTTTCACGAGGCTGTGTGATATTTTTATTTTTTTTATTTGGTGTTTAACGTCGTTTTCAACCACGAAGGTCATATCGCGACGGGGAAAGGGGGGAGATGGGATCACTTGTCAATTGTTTCTTGTTCACAAAAGCACTAATCAAATTTGCTCCAGGGGCTTGCAACGTAGTACAATATATTACCTTACTGGGAGAATGCAAGTTTCCAGTACAAAGGACATTTACATACTGCCTGACTTTCTTTATTTGGTGTTTAACGTCGTTTTCAACCACGAAGGTTATATCGCGACGATACTGCCTGACTAAAATATTTACAAAAATTGACTATATTCTATACAAGAAACACTTAACAAGGGTAAAAAGAGAAACATAATCCGTTAAGTCGCCTCTTACGACATGCTGGAGAGCATCGGGTAAATTCTGTCTCGTCCCAACCAATATGGGACTCCCCCTAACCCGCGGGGGGTCTTATTAGAACTACTAGTATTTATGTTTAGTTTACTTCTTCCCATTTCCCCCCTAGCTAGCATAAAGCCGAAATGTTAGATATATATCTAACTTCCTGAATGATCGGCACCAAGCAGTTGTAGTTGGTCACCACTCCTCCCACGTCAACGTCAGGTCAGGAGTACCTCAGGGCTCTGTATTGGGCCCCTGTCTATTTCTGGCCTACATCAACGACCTTCCAGACAAACTGACAGCAATGGCACGATTGTTTGCGCACGATACCCCAACCCCACAAGCTGATGTTCCCCGAGTCCCGGCCCAAGCTCCCCTTCCCCCTGTCTCACCGGCTGGAGCGCCCTCGCCCACTGCCCACGGCCTAAATTCCCGGCCACCCCTGCTTGGTCGACCACTCCCATCGTCTTATCCATTGTTTCTTTCTTTCTTTCTTTAGTTGGTGTTTAACGTCGTTTTCAACCACGAAGGTTATATCGCGACAGGGAAAGGGGGGAGATGGGATAGAGCCACTTGTCAATTGTTTCTTGTTCACAAAAGCACTAATCAAAAAATTGTTCCAGGGCCTTGCAACGTAGTATGTACAATATAATATGATCTTACTGGGAGAATGCAAGTTTCCAGTACAAAGGACATAACATTTCTTACATACTGCTTGACTAAAATCTTTACAAACATTGACTATATTCTATACAAGAAACACTTAACAAGGGTAAAAGGAGAAACAGAATCCGTTAGTCGCCTCTTACGACATGCTGGGGAGCATCGGGTAAATTCTTCTCCCTAACCCGCGGGGGGGCTTATCCACTGAGAATCTGGCCAGAAATAGGGTGGATGACATAGGGTGGATGACATAGGGTGGATGACAAAGGGAAGCATGGGAAGAAAGGTACTCTAAAATATTTTTTTTTTGCACAAATCCTTGGCCCCACAATTCCAAGCTTCTCGCCATATTTGAGCTCAATTGACCCCAGAGTACCAGAGATACAGTCCCCAGTCCGCAGTGATCAAACAACGTGAGACAACGTGACTTTCCGAGGGAAACCTAACTAGCCGCTAGCCGGCGGCTATAATAAAAGACAAGTCGCGTAAGGCGAAATTACTACATTTAGTCAAGCTGTGGAACTCACAGAATGAAATTGAACGTAGTCCGCCGCTAGTGCAAAAGGCAGTGAAAGTGACGAGCCTCAAGCCCTTGAGGACAGAGACTTGGCCTAGGCCGACGACCCTCCAAGACAAGCTGCACGGTCGCGACGAGGGAAAGGGGGGGAGATGGGATAGGGGAAAGGGGGGAGATGGGATACAGCCACTTGTTAAGTGTTTCTTGTTCACAAAAGCACTAATCAAAAAATTGCTCCAGGGGCTTGCAACGTAGTACAATATATGACCTTACTGGGAGAATGCAAGTTTCCAGTACAAAGGACTAAACATTTCTTACATACTGCTTGACTAAAATCTTTACAAACATTGACCATATTCTATACAAGAACCACTTAACAAGGGTTAAAGGAGAAACCGAATCCGTTAGTCGCCTCATACGACATGCGGGGTGCAGAGAAATAAGGATGTGGAAAAGAAGACTTTTGGTAAGTGAAATAAAGGTGATGGATCCAGTCAGGTAGAAATAAGAACAAGAAAAGAATTGGAAAACTGCAGGGAATAGTAGGGAGAGTTTTCTTGGAGGGAAATATTGGTGAAAGGACTGGTAAGGCAGAAATAAGACAAAAGAAGAGAAGAAACAGAACCGTTAGTCGCCTCTTACGACATGCTGGGTAGCATCGGGTAAATTCTTTCTAGTCCCAACCAATATGGGACTCCCCCTAACCCGCGGGGGGTACCAGTTTCATGCACAGAGCTGGACTCCCAAGTGTAAAGGCGAACGACAAGAAGAAGAATTGGAAGGCGAGTGTTTTTCTTAACAAATCGCATACGATGACTTTTAGTTATTCTTTTTCTGTTGCGATAGTTAGCATAGCCATCTTACACTACTACTCCCAACTCCCTTTCGGCATTTTTAGATTAATTCGAAATCTTTCTTTTAATTTAAACAAAATCTATGTTTTAGTTGGTCTTAGGACGTTACATTTAAAGCAAAGGTGCAGTAACACATTCTGTCGCTGTGCAGGAGAAATGCACAACTGAATCCTTTATTCAAATGAAGATGTCGAATTATTCAAGAAATGATTTGAACAACATCATTGATCAGAGAAAGACTATAATTAAAAAAGCATAACAAATAAATAAAAAAGGTGCACACTATTTGCTTTTCCTCATGACATTTTTGAATAACTTAGCTTAAATTGTTGGTTTTCAAAGCAAAGTATCGCATTTACTTAACATCCATTTTGCTGCCATGTAAGCATTTCTTTTTAAATTTTGGTTTGAAATTTTGAAATGAAAATGTTGAAATCTAGGAAATAACTTGACCAAATTTCAATAAATAAACTGATTTGTGCTCAGGGTGACTAGCTCTTCACAATAACAATAATTGTAGATTGATTTATCAAATTAGACATTTCTGTTTGGCATAGATAGTAAAACCACATGAAGAAATTGATGAAGTACTCATGGTCCCTGTTAATGAATGTTTTCTTTGAATTTTGAATTGAGCCATCACATACTTCTTTCTTTATTTGGTGTTTAACGTCGTTTTCAACCATTCAAGGTTATATCGCGACGGGGAAAGGGGGGAGATGGGATAGGGGAAAGGGGAGAGATGGGATAGAGCCACTTGTTAATTGTTTCTTGTTCACAAAAACACCAATCAAAAAATTGCTCCAGGGGCTTGCAACGTAGTATATGACCTTACTGGGAGAATGCAAGTTTCCAGTACAAAGGACTTAACATTTCTTACATACTGCTTGACAGCCATCACATATGGGTAAAAAGGAAAAACATCAACCATCATAACTCAACAATTCATTGAGGCAGTGAGACTGTACCTTTCCAATAGCTGGTCGTGCGGCTGTCTGGCATGAGGGACATACCTCTTCTCTGCAGTATCATTGTGGGTTAACTGTTTTGTTGAAACTGAAACACAGAAAGGAGTTATCACTATCACTGTATCAGCCAGTTTTGGAGAGAGGGTTCCATTACAGAACTAAGACGCAGAACCAATTATCTGACATCATATACTCCGTGCCAGAAGCTTTTTACAGCACAGTTTCGAATGTGAATAGTACTGCCACACATGAGATGCAAGTAACTGGCGTGGTTGCCGTGCCTGCTGATGCAGGCATAATTTTTGGATTGGTGTCTGATGTGCACAACCACACACATTTGGCAAGTCAGCACGGTTGTGATTAGGCAAAAAAAAAAATAGTCTGTTTACGGTAACATAGGCCAAAAAAATAGGGTCGGTAGGTCGGGAATGTTTTTTTTTTTTTTTTTTTTCTCCCAAAAACCATATTTTGTACGTTATTTTGCAAAAAAACCCAAAAGATATATATATATTTTTTCCCCCCCAAATGCCAAAAAAAAGTCTAGGGTCGCGCGAAAAAAATAGGGTCGGTCGGGTTACCGTAAACAGACCTATTTTTTTTTGGCCTTATGTGAAACTTTACCGGCCTTTTGCCTATCAAACGTTCTCCAACCTATTAGCTTCACCAACAGCAAGTCGAACTTTTGTTTAACCCCATCTAAACGGCATAATGACTAAGACATTGTGGTTGAGCCACTCCAAAATAATGAACCATCGGACAGCCGTTTCATGGAGGCAAGAATTACTTGTGGCTAGCCTCTCGCTTTGCAAGACATTTATGAAACAATGTTGTGGGCTAGCTGGGCAAGAAGTAAGCACTTTTGCTTGATACCAACAACACTAAACAGTCAATCAAATTGACAGCTGTGCAGCTGCCGTTTACCCCCGCTTACAATAGCAAGCAAAGCATGCTCGCATACTCTCACAGTCGCAATTCATAGCCTTCCTTGCTGCGAGAATTCCCCAAAGAAACCCTCGCCTCACTCGCCCCTGAGAATCGGGGGACAGGAATCACCCGGCTCCAAAACATTTACTTACACAAACATGTGCAATACAGAAAATAAACTTATCTTATCTGTATTATATGATAAGGGTTTGTTTGTTTGTTTGCTTAACGCCCAGCCGACCACGAAGGGCCGGGCGGTGCTGCTTTGACATATAACGTGCGCCACACACAAGACAGAAGTCGCAGCACATGCTTCATGTCTCACCCAGTCACATTATTCTGACACCGAACCAACCAGTCCTAGCACTAACCCCATAATGCCAGACGCCAGGCGGAGCAGCCACTAGATTGCCAATTTTAAAGTCTTAGGTATGACCCGGCCTGTGTTCGAACCAACCACCTCCCGATCACGGGGCGGACGCCTTACCACTAGGCCAACCGTGCCGGTATAAGGGTTTGTCCGTCTGTCCACTTCAAGAGCGCTGGGTCGAAGAACAGTGATTGAGTGAATGTAACGTTTCAGGGGCGGATCAGTTCATTTTATGGGGGGGGTTTCCAAAAGTATATTGTGAAGATATGGGTGTGAAGGCGCGAAGCGCCGAGCCGACGGCGCAAAGCGCCTAGCTTGCTAGGGGGGTCCGGGGGCATGCCCCCCCGGAAAATTTTGTAAAAAAGGATGCAAAATGGTGCAATCTGGTGCATTTTGAGGATGATCATTACCAGTTTCAGGCAGCAGATTTTGTCACTGATTAATACCCCAAAAAAACACCATTTAAAAAAAAAATTTTTGGCTGGGGGGGGGTTTCCGGAAACCCCTGAAACCCCCCCCTCGTCCGCCCCTGCGTTTTGTTTTGTCATAATTGTTTTATTCAATTTCAGTTACAACAGAAGCCTGCTTCGCGTCGTATTATTTCGACAGAGCCGACACCTGCGAATCGCATCTCGCTTGAGTCAGTCGCTCATGATTCATACTGTCGATAGATACACCTTACAAGTTACAGTTGAAGTCATTGTCTGGCATAAATCTTTCAGAAAAGGGGGGGGGGGGACACTCGTGATTGCGTGAGCCGCATGGTCATTAGCACGTTAATATGAATGTAACAAACTCTTGCAGCAAATGAAACGAAATTACAGCCCTGATTCTGAAAGTGGCTATTTTTTTACTCATGGCGAGTAGAAACATGTAACTGGCGAGTAGAAATGTTCATCTTCTCACCAAATGCGCTTAAATTTGCTGAAACAAATGGTTGGTTTGGCGAGTAAAATATGCTCACTGGCTCAAGTTTTAGAAACGCTCGCCAAGGACGGTTGCACCAATTTTTGACTTTCTGGGCTCAACTCAATACATTGAATAAAAAAAAATCATTCTACTTTCGGTTTCAGGGAACAGTAAGCCCGGTTGTACACACTACACTGGCTAAAACTGAATTGTGCATCATAACTTGAGAAAATGTGAACACGTGGCTTCCTGAAGTTCCTCTGAGTCAAACTCATCTCTTTTCGTTCCGAATATTTACAAAAACACATTATCAAGGCGATCTATTAACTTCATCTTTCTAAGGAAGTAACATCGTTCCTGCGACACAAGCAATTATTTTTTTCTAAAAACGAGGTAAAGCTTACCCACAACGGCTTCTGTTCGAGTCTTCTTAGCTTGTCATTCTTCTTCAAAGATCAGTACCCGACTGAAGCGAAACCGGCCTGTGAGTGCTGACGTGGAACTCGGGTGACCTGCGGAACTTTGAAAATTCACGTGTTTTACGGGTAAAGTTCTGTCGCTGCTCTATCGCTTCGCGGCACAACGGTTAAGACGCCACATCGCGCGACAATTCGTTTTGCGTTTCGTGACAACTAATAATAGTGTGTCTGTCTGTCCCAGTGTCTGTCCACTTAAAGGGATAGTATCCACCGGAAAAATGCCTTCAGATCGCTTTCAAAGCATCACCGTAATATTCTACGTTACAAATAATGCTACCATCCACGAGGACTAACTTAACTTTGCAAATGCAACAGTTTTGATAGCTAATTAATTGTCGTAAAAGAATCCAAGGAAAGAACACTCTTGGAATGGTTGGGTGATTTCCCTTGTTGTCAACACTGAATGGCGTCTTCCTGCGATCAGTTTAGTCTAACAAGGTAAGTGTTACATTTTCCAGCTTTAGTTAACGTTGTCTGACAGGAAATAAAGCTTTCAATAAGACAGTCAGCATCAGTGTACAAGTTGCTCTCGGCAGGACTGCAAAGGAATCGATGATGCGAGTCAAAAAGCTCTGCAGCACTCAAAATGATTCGCCTTGACGAAGATTATACTCGTACTTTAGAAGCAGTAGTAGTACTCAGTCAGATTATCTTGGACATATGTGTTGCCTGTTGGTGATCCTTTCAAATATATGTCTCTAAAGTTGCGCTTTTACCTATATGCATTTGTTTAAAATTCCATTCATGTCACTGATCGAACACAGGGAACAGTAAACGTGCGAGAGTTCGAAGCAAAGCATGCATTCACTTTGTTTCAGAAAAATAGAGAGCTCTAAAAATCATGTCTTTTCTCATAATAGTAACCCAAAAGAGAAGAAATTATACTTATCCCTCTGAACAATGTAGAGGAAATCAGTGTTATGTGCATTTGTTGTGTGTGTTGTGTGTGTGTGTGAGAGAGAGAGTTGCAGTGGGACGAGGATGTAGCTCAGTCGGTAGCGCGCTGGATTTGTATCCAGTTGGCCGCTGTCAGCGTGAGTTCGTCCCCACGTTCGGCGAGAGATTTATTTCTCAGAGTCAACTTTGTGTGCAGACTCTCCTCGGTGTCCGAACACCCCCGTGTGTACACGCAAGCACAAGACCAAGTGCGCACGAAAAAGATCCTGTAATCCATGTCAGAGTTCGGTGGGTTATAGAAACACGAAAATACCCAGCATGCTTCCCCCGAAAGCGGCGTATGGCTGCCTAAATGGTGGGGTAAAAACGGTCATGCACGTAAAATTCCACTCGTGCAAAAAAAACGTAGTGTACGAGGGAGTTTCAGCCCACGAACGCAGAAGAAGAAGAAGAGAGTTGCAGTCTGTTCAGTCTCGTTCTTTTAGACCGGCAGGTTGACTCAACGTTTTGGCATAGCGGCGTAACGCGACTTTGTTGTTTGACAATTTCTGTTTGTTTGTCATGAACCATGACAGGTACGCCCTCGTGATCGAGCTGATGACGGTCACCCTAGGCTTCATGGTGGTGCTCTCCCTGGACCGTGTCGTCGCCATGGTGACCGCACTCCGCTACGATCAACTGGTGACCACCCGACGACTCTGGATCGTCTCCATCATCATCTGGACAGGAAGCGTCATCTTCCCCATAGCAGTCCTCGCTGACGTCAGCATGGAGAGCGAGCACTGCATTTTTCAGCTTTTTCTGCCGCGCTACTCTGTGACAAACGGATTTGCACATAATGTATATTGGAGTTATATGACGCAGGTGTACAACATTTCATGGGCCACGAACTTTGAGTAGGCACCGTGCGGTGAAATATTGTCCGTACAGTGCAGTGATGTCACGTGTGAGATGTGACCAATCAGAGAAGAGTAGTGACTGAGGTCACGTTTGTAGATAGATTAGACAGCAGAGCTTTGCAGACCATTGACAAGAGAAGACGGGTCTCTTACTGGGTAAAGTTTCTCACCGGGCGCTGGGAGGTCGGTTAGACTCGTGCCGCGGTATTGAATCGTTGGATTCAACTGCTGTGTTTACAGGTATTTATTGAATTGATATTTTGCTCGGAGATATTATTTTGCTCGGAAATATTGACTTGAGAAATGACCGGGAGAGTCATGTGTGAATTGGCTGAAAAGCGTGCGCGGTTGTCAGCCATTGTTGAAAATGGAATGGTTACATGTTTTTCGGAAAGGAAGTCGCTTATGAGTTAGCGGGTGTATATACTGTAACCGCATAAGTTAGTTGCCGGTAGTGATAAAGAATGTCAGAAAAGTTTATTCAAGTATGGAGACTTATGGTAGTTTAAACTTGTGTATTTTAGCATCCCGGGCCGAGAGCGGTCGCGGAAGTGGGAACGAGACGGGAGGTTCTGCCCTTACGCCCGAGCCGTGAGCTGTGGGGAGTGCAGGAGGGGAGACAGCGTGAAGCGCTGTAAAACGGGAACCCCGTCCCCATTCCACCACACGGAGACAGTTTGTGTGGGTGGGGTGGAGCAGTGCGTGCCACTGAATATGTGAGTACGACTGGGAGAAATTAACCAGCGTGATAGCTGTACGGAGATACGTTTCCCAAGTGAACAACCACGAGACGTCGAGCGTCGTGGGTTTTTATCATCTGTGTGTAACAGAAGTGAATATTGACAGAAGTATTGCTTGAGACAATGACTTCGTGTGTAGTGAGACAGACGGGCTCTCACGGAACAAAGCTTAAAGTGTTATACGTGTGTGCACGTGAATTGTAGACTGCCTGACAAAGTAACATGTATGTAATTTTGTGCAGTTAGACTCTGTGTGTTAACAGAAATAGAACTTCCATGTTGAGCGGGAGTGATCTGTAGAATGGATGAAGAATAATATGTTTATGTTGTGTTATTGAACATTCTAATAGAGGTACAGAGGCAAAGGGCCGTAACTGTGTTCGTGTTTTTGTGCCTGGTTGGAATGTGTGTGTGTGTGTGTGTGAAGGCTAGATAGTAAACAGAGAGTAGCACACACAATTTCTGATAGGAGTAGATATACATACATACAGACATACACACGTAAATTCCAGCCGTAACATACTCCTTCGTTCTGTATGGAGCGAGCAGTCTGGCGCTGATTTTCTTCATCGTGGGGCTCAACCTGTTGACGCTGAGGAAGACGCTGGGTCACATCGAGCAGATCGCCGTCACGGTGGTGGGGGAGGCGAAGGAAGCGAGGGTGGCCGCCATGAACCACAAAGCCGCCGTGACGTCACTCATCGTCGTCCTACCGTTCCTGTTGCTGTGCAGTCCCATCTACGTCCTCTTCTTCTTCTTCTTCTTCTTCGCCTTCTTCCCTGGGCTGACCGAGACTCTAGACGGGTTGGTGGCCATTACTGTTTGTCTCGGACTCATCATCGGGAACAGTTTGCTCAACCCCTTCATCTACGTGTGGCGTTCGTTGGAAGTTCGGGCAGAGGTCAAACGCTTTCTGTGTCTTCGTAAGCTCTTCGCTCAGGACAACCCACCCTAGGGTAGACAGAACAGTGGTGGTCAGATCAACACCGCGTCGACTAGGTAAGGTTAAGTCGAACAAGAGTTAATAAAACAAACTATCCACTGAACAACAACACTTCAAACAAGAAAATGAAACAAACGAACATACAAGGCCAGCCAGCTAGCCAGCCGACCAGCCTACAAAACACCCACCTTATTAACAAAGACTGAGCTGGAAATCATTTGCAAGTTGGCTGGTCCTGCTCGGGAATTTGGACCACTCAGATCACGGATTAATATGAGCTTCTACTGCGTATTCTGTAAATATTTCCTTTTTCTGCAAATAGACGCCAGTCAGAAGGACAATTTCGTCTTCGTCCTTTTTCTACAAAACGTGGCCGCTAGTAAACCGCTGAATAATGATTCAGATGGATTTCGTTTGTTCGCCTTTTCTCTCCTTTTTGGATAGTGTGCCTAATCTTGGTTAATGGGCAGATTTTAAAGGGATGCTTGTCGACGGCGGCGGTGTGAGGATTAAGCCTCGTTCAAAATACATCAGAACTGAAAAGTCAATGAGAAACCGTTTTCTCGGTTACTGTTGTTGGTATGTTACTGTTGTTTCCAAACCAAATGTTTTACTTTCAAATTCTTTCTCGCATGCATATGATTTTTTGGTGGAATTTGAAGACAAAAATCATAACTGATTGTTCTGATGACGAAAGATGAAGCTGGTGCCAATAGTATGATTACTTTTGTGGACCTGCAGATCAGGGGTGTACACTTGTCACAAATGCATCTTATTGTGTTGTATTGTGTTGGGTTGTGTTGTGTTGTGTTGTATTGTGTTGTTATTGTATTGTGTTGTGTTGCGTTGCGTTACGCTGTACTGACTGACACACAAATACACACACACACGCACACACACTCCCACGCACGCACGCACACACGGTAAAACACACACACACACTCACACACACATGCAAACACACACACTATGACACACACACACACACACACACACACACACACACACACACACACACACACACACACACACACAAATACACACACAATGTGTGTGTGTGTGTGTGTGTGTGACGACTATTTAACCCAAAATCAACACTAGTACAAGGGAAACAAACCCTGTTGATTGGCATTTGGTCTGAAGCCAGCTGATTGCCTCCCCTGAATTTCTTAACCCTTTTCTTTTTTTGCTCATGGTTGTGTTTTTTGTGGATTGTATGTTGTGATTTTAATATGATTTATCTTATCATGTTCTCTCCAGCAGCAGGAACACGGATATCTTTTTTGTCTCAACCGGTGGCAGTTGTGATATTAGAGCGTTTAGTAGAAATAAACTTTAAACAGGTAGATGAACAAGAGAATAACAGCTATTGTGTTTTAAGCGTAGCAATAGGGTCCGATATTTAGACGAGACAAGTATAATGCACGCACGCACGCACGCACGCACGCACGCACGCACGCACGCACGCACGCACGCACGCACGCACACACACACACACACACACACACGCGCACGCACACACACACACACACACACACGCACATGAAGTGAAGAAGCAGCTGCAGATTTAGAAGAAAATAAATGAATGCAATGGATACAGTTTCTGTGCATTTCACGTTTTGTTGTGGGAGAATTGTGGCAAAATTAGTATTAATTACACCGAAAATCATGGGTTTGAATACAAAGATTGTGCACCTGACATGAGGTAATAAATAAAAAGACCACCCAAGGGAGTGTCCGATGAAGTGGTCAGTGATGGTGATGAGTGACTGCTGAAGGTTGACAGTCACTACTACTGGCGCGTCCTTCAAGGGAGTGTTGTATTCTATACTATGTGATATTCGTAATGTGATTGCTCTGCTGTGAAACCCAACTCCTGTGTTAATTATGATAGGGTAAATTTACATAGTGCATGATTATATTTGATTGTGATAGTCTTAATAGACATGTGACCTTATTTAGATTTTATCTGTAAATGTATTCAATTTTAAGATGACACGGACAACACTTTAGGTCAGTGTTATTGGAAGTATGAAAGGTGTGCTTGTTATTACATACGTGAACCTATGTTTTATGTTTTATGTGTGTTGGCCTTTTGTCCAATTGTTGTTATAATCGTTGTGTGCCGAAGAAACTTTTCCATTTGTATGTAACATTTTAATGGACAATAAAGTGTTGTTATTATTGTTATTGAGGGGTCGAGGACGACCCCTCTTTCTTCAATGGGGTGAGAGCGGTGAACATGTGTCGTTGTTTCACACACACACACACACACACACACACAAACACCCACACACACACATGCACCCACACCCACACATACACCCACACACACACACACACACACACACACATACACCCACACACTTACACCCTCACACACACACACACACACACACACACACACACACACACACACACACACACACACACACACACACACACACACACACACATAAAGGAGCGCACAGAAAGTCATTTTCACCCAAATAGTTTATTTGCCGTGATATGCTCATTTTGTGAACAAAACCAGCGACAATTTGAAAGACAGGTCACCGTCTTTTCAAAAAACAGTGGTTCACAAAAAGTATGGCAAAAGATAATACTTAATGTGTTTAAAATCACGAGTAAATCGAGTACTGGAAACTATATGGGAAACAGATCATTGCCTAGTGTCACTCAGTGCAGGCAGATGGAAACCTCAGCTTCAGGAAACACCAGGAAAGTGTAGGAATACGCAGGCACAGTCACCACACCGCGAGGCGCTGATTCAGGTTTCAGGGGCGGCAGGTTGTCATTCACCAGTTGTAGTTTGACACCGTTCAGGGCGATGTACCTGCAAGAAGCAGCCCCGATTGAATTATAATCCGATATTGATCTTCTCCATATACATCTTTGTGAAGAGAACTGTTTCTTGACTCAACAAAACACTGTTCAATTTCCCCCGAAAGCGGCGTATGGCTGCCTATATGGCGGGGTAAAAACGGTCATACACGTAAAAGCCGCGAGAGTTTCAGCTCATGAACGAACAAACAAATGTTGGATTAAAATACAATATGGATGCATGATGTGTGCGCAAACGTTCGTTTAGATTATGGGTATATTGCAATGAATAACCCCTCTCTAATTCACCACGCCTGTCCAGAAATAGACATATAGACATAGCCACAATGCAATTCTTTATTAATTTCGGGTTCTGAAACAAGCATGCCGACGTCCCAGCCGTAACACAAAAGGAGGTTCGTTTAAAACCAGAACGACAAAACATCAAACAGAATGACTACAAAACAAAACAAGAAAGGACTAAAAGCGTTTCGAGTTCGATATGGACACTTCTGTTTTGCAGATAAACCCGTGAACACGAATTGGCACAACCGATTAAGACCGGCACGGTTGGCCTAGTGGTAAGGCGTCCGCCCCGTGATCGGGAGGTCGTGGGTTCGAACCACGGCCGGGTCATACCTAAGACTTTAAAATTGGCAATCTAGTGGCTGCTCCGCCTGGCGTCTGGCATTATGGGGTTAGTGCTAGGACTGGTTGGTCCGGTGTCAGAATAATGTGACTGGGTGAGACATGAAGCCTATGCTGCGACTTCTGTCTTGTGTGTGGCGCACGTTATATGTCAAAGCAGCACCGCCCTGATATGGCCCTTCGTGGTCGGCTGGGCGTTAAGCAAACAAACAAACAAACGAACAAACAACCGATTAAAAAACAGAAACATTTTGCTGAATAGCGCATTCAAATGAAATTAAATCAAATTCACTTTATCATGTCAATCTGAGAAATGACATTGGTGGCGCATAACCATGAAGCCAATCGGACGACTGAAACATAACATTAATATAATTGTACGATTCTTAGATATGTATAACCAACTTTTACAGTCTCAATGAATACAAATAATCTTCTCGAGAAGATGTAAAAGATTCATTTAAACACATACATACACACGCACTCACACACGCACGAACGTACGCACGCATAGTACACATACGCACGCACGCACGCACACACACACACACACACACACACACACACACACACACACACACACACACACACACACACACACACACACACACACACACACACACATTACCATAAGAGTGTCGAACACATGTGCTCTATGAAACAGCAATACAACTCCGATCCCATACACACCTTGACACTAGTCCGTCCTTGTCTCCGGCAGTCAAAGTGTAGCGAAAGCGAGGCTGGTGTGTAAACTGGTGCAGGTCAAAGGTCACAGGGTAGTTGTTAGGATTCAGCATGTACACCGCCAGACTACCAGCCTTGAAACTGCCAACATTGACAAGAAATATATGGAGTTAAATGCTAAACATTGCAGTAAAATCAAATCAACATTAAAAAAAACATTCCGATGTCAGTTTACAACGATAGTTTTTAGTCGATCCTATTGGTGTAAACATGTATTTTATTCAATCATGTCAAATACAAATACCGCATACATTTGATTCATTCAAAGGAGCACAACAAGCTATATCATACAGCATAACGTCACGCTCATAAGAAAAATACCTATATCTGTGTTAGGCATTTCTGTAGTGAAACTACAGGGGAAGCTACTGGAAGGGTATCTATCAGGTGTCAGACAGTACCAACTCTCAGACCATCGGAAACCATTGCCACAGTAACGTAAGCAAAACTGCCGTTCTCGTTTATTTATTTTATTTATTTTATTTTATTTTATGCAATTTATATCGCGCACATATATCTCAACCACGGATTCAAGGCGCAGGGGTTTATTTATGCCGTGTGAGATGGAATTTGTTACACAATATATCACGCATTCTTGAGTAAGGCACGCTATTTCTTTATGATACAGGAAGACTTGTTTTGTGAATGTGAAAGTATGCAAAAGCTCTTTGTGGGATGTTACGCAGGTTTGCTGATTGAAAATGTTGCTGTCAGCTCTTTATCTCACGTTTATCCAGCTGTCAGCGCTCGAGATAGGCAGTTTGTAACGTATAACTAAAATGAGAGAGGCAGATTGTTCAGAAACCAAAGAAAGTTGTTAAAAATGACATAGGCAATTATCTTATGAGCGTGACGATAAGTCGATCCTCTTTGTTTCCAATTTCGTATTTTCTTTTCCTTTAATTCCTTTATTTCTTTACTTACGAAGGCTTTTAAGTCGAAACATCTAGCTTGTATTTGTTTGTGTCGATTGAGCCAATTGTGGTCCTTCCAGTTTTTATTGCTTCTGTTGCGTAACTTTAAATTCTTAGCTGCAGTCCTTTTTTTGTTTCATAACTTACTTATCAGTGTTTGCACAGGCAGCGTAGACACGCACATCCTGACGTCCTCCTGCATTGAACACAGCGCCACGAACAATCCTTTTGTACAACACTGTCAGCCAGAAATCCTGACGCCCGAAATAAGCGATAAAATAGAAATTAAACATTCTAGACAGAAACTATTTGAAAAAAAATATATCAGCTTATTCAATCACACAATCTTAATTTGATGTTGTAAAAACAGCAGAGTGAAATATCAATTAAAAGGGACCAATCCGTTGCAGGTTCACCATTGATACAAAAATTAGGCCCCCAAAAAATATGTTGGTTTAGGGTAACCCGACCGACCCTATGTTTTCCCGCCGACCATAACACTTTTTTTTCATTTGTAAAAAAAACACAAAATAAAAAATAAAAAACCTATTGACACATTTTGCGAATTATACCGAGACTAAGGGGAGTAACCTACTTTGAACTCGACATCACATAATTATGACAGTTGCAATGGCACCTTCGAGCAAAAAGAAAAAAAGAAAAGAAAAGAAAAGAAAAGCCTACCTACTTCCCCTTTTTTTGGAACGTTACCCTAAACCGACATTTTGTTTGGGGGTATTAAGCCTGAATGATACCTTCCAACACTTAAATATTTAAAAACTCGTGAGTTTCAATGTGAAATGTGTCTGAATATTTTGTCAGCATGTTGCATGAAACGTAATCAGTCTCTTGAGTAAAGAAGCAAAGATGATTTCAGCACATCGAGAGCTCTGAGGGGGGAGGGGGGGGGGCAGAAAACACACAAGGCATACAAAGAGAATGAACAGTTTATACAATTTGTTTTTTAAATCCATGTTTTGCAACCTTATAATAAACAATTCCCATACACTTTGAAGGTAAGTGGTTCGTGTCATGATAGATGCTGTTACTGTTCGAATTCTTGGTAGAAAAATGCTGCACAGACAAATTGCATATCTAAAGATTTGGAGCAGAAGGCAAATGCTTCAATGTTTTACCCCCAATAACCATGATAACACAAGAGCACAAACACATGTGAAAGCGGCTTCTGTTCTCACCGGATTGGGATTGAGGTCTTTGTCCAGAATACCGTAGTATTCGTGAGGGCTGAAGAAGACATGGCGTATGACTGTCTCGATTCCTTGACGAGCACACACTCCAAGCTTGTCCAGCCATCTGGCGTTAACATATAAATCAATAAAATAAAATATAATAAAATTAACTTTATTATCTCACATTAAGAAATTGCAGTGGTGGTGCATGTAACATAATGAAATTCTACAAGCAACAACATTAATATTACGACAACCACAAACAACGAAATCAGAAATACGCCGTCAAGATATAACAGATTCATCAACACAAACACGTTAAATTCCTTATCAAAATGTAAAGCAGGAGAAATACACACTCATATAATCCAAACCTGAAACAGCTGTATCACACACACACACACACACGCACACACACACACACACACACACACACACACACGCGCGCGCGCGCGCGCACGCACGAGCTCACGCACACATATACACACATAAACACACACACTCACACAAACGCACACCCGCGCGCACACACACACACGAACACACACACACACACACACACACACACACACACACACACACACACACACACACACACACACACACACACACACACACACACACACACACACGTATAAGTAATGCAAGCCCCATCATATTCTTTTACGGAACATAATCTTGTTACGTAAAAGAAGCATATAAATGTATTAATGAATGACAAAGTATACTCGAGCAATGTTTACATTAAATACATATGTCACAAAGACGGTTGGAAAACAAAAACAACATTAGAAGTTTTAGAAATGGAAAGATTTTCAGTAACATGGAGTCAACCCTTTACTCACAGAAACCCTGAAACAAATCTGTCAGTCATCCCTTGAACACCGCCATTTGTAGCACTTCCGGTTTCACTCAGCCACACAGGAAGCAGTAGGTCCACAGAACGAGTTTGAACTAAGGCTTGGCCCACCATCCACGCTGCACCATCCATTGTGTGTATGTTCGTAAAGTTAGACAGGCTTCTAGTTCCTGCACCTATGTAGTACCTGTTAAAACCCACATAATTATTCACTGGCATCATTTCAGAAACAGAGGCAAACAGATTGCATTAAACGGATTGCCGATTGCTAACAATATCTAAAGCAAGGAAAGGGATATTTTTGTTCATATGTTAGAATCTTAATGTTACATTAATTAGTTATTGGACCAGATGAAAGGGAACATATGTCTAAATGAAAACAAAATGAGAGAAGAATAAAAAAGTGGTATTTTTTCTTGTTAAACTATATTATATTTTAAGTCACGTACCCCAAGTGTAGGAGAAAAATTATTATTATACCGAATTATCATTTTTATTATTGTATTGTAAGTGTAATTCAGTGCTTGAGTGCTTTATACCAAAACAATAAAATATGTAAATTATCTCGCTTTTTACTTGCTGTGAAACATTGTCGCTTTACAATACCATGACTTCAAATTAAACAGTGTGCAAGTTATTAATTAGAAGAAAGTACTCTTTAAATAACTTACTGATGGAAAGATGCTGCACGTACAGTGTTATGTGCTCCCGCTGCCAGGAATCTGCCACACAAACAACAGTGCCGCACAGCACTGAATGTAACTAAACAAGGAGCTCTTAATGAGATACAACAGTGCCGCACACCACTGAATTTAACTAAACAAGGAGCTCTTAATGAGATACAACAGTGCCACACAGCACTGAATGTAACTAAACAAGGAGCTCTTAATGAGATACAACAGTGCCGCACAACACTGAATGTAACTAAACAAGGAGCTCTTCATGAGATACAACAGTGTCTAAACACACATCTTTTCTTGACCCTCCCACCAAAAGTGAATTCTCCGAAGTTAATTGCGAAACAAAGCTTGAAAAGACATCCACATGGGAACCATGGCCTCACGTTGGTTTTTTTCTCACCTCTTGCGTATTTCTTCCCAAGGAATAACAAGAAGTTTTGAGAAGTTTTGAGAAGAATGTTGTCTTTCTAAATGAGTTATATTTGCAGCGGAAAATCACTGGACAGGTTAAATATCAGGTTGTGCATGCGTCTATATCGTAAACAATAAAATGGAGTAAATCCATGTCTTGATCTACCTCTACACATTCAAAGACTGAATGAAAACGACATTTACACGGATAAATATGCATTATCATGAAACAGTCACTCACCCTTTGAAATATATGGGATCAATACCAGCAATGTCAGGGCCCATGATGAAGGAGGAATAGTACTTGGGGAACTCGGACAGCATGTTCCTTAGTGTATTGACATCTTTGGACAGCTGTTGTGGCGTCACCATTGTGTGGAAGTGACCTTTATACAGGTTGTACTCTGCAAAGAATAGACATTCAGGAAACAATAACAATAACAATAACAATAACAATAACAATAACAGCACTTTATTGTCCATTAAAATATTACATAAAAATGGAAATTTTTCTTCGGCACACCCTGCCTGCCTGTAAACGATTATAACAACAATTGTATAGGACGACACACATAAAACATAAAACATAAAGGGGATACAATCAAATATGATATTGCACTATGTGAATTTATGTGAAACAGATGTATCTCTGTACTAACCACCCACCCACACCCCCTTTAAAATCAAAACATAAAGGAAGAAAAAAAAATCATTGCAAGTTCTTAGATGTTTACACTTACAGAAAACCTAAATGAAACATGTTCAGGGACTGATGCAAGCCGAATTTCATAATGAGCTGATTGAAACACCTTTTTTTCTCCAAACACTTTTTATCTTATTTCTGCTGTTCTTTCTTGTAACTGTTTCATCAAATGTCTGTCAACTATTGTATCAAAGCATTCAAACTTTGACAACATGCCAAAGGAATCAGCGCAAGCAGTGTTGAAATGATTACTTTGCAATGTTTTGATTATCATAATTATTGTGTTGGTGTTGCAAATTTGAATAATTAAAAAAGAGTCCTTATGTCCCCAATCCTAGAGATGGGAACATGGAAGGCTGTCCTTTTTTTATTACATAATTTATCATTTTGTTTGTTTATTTGTTTGTTTTATTTGCTTGTCTGTTCGTGCGTTTGGTTATAGACGCTTGGACTGCAGTGTAGGTTTCTTACTTTAGTCTGTGTTAATTAATAAACGTGTTGTCTTCTCTTTTCTCCCTTATACCTTTGTTTTTGTCAAATATATATTGTTTTCATATGTATGCATATTTTGTTTTTGGGTTTAAAGAGCAATCTGTTAAAGTCTCGCCGTAAGATATTGTAATCCGTATGTTTGTTTCTCCTGTTAGGGTCAACACCATAAGCTTGAGCTTGTTGTTGATCCTTAACATGTATAATTATGCATTATCCATACATTGTTGAATAAACGTTGTTTTAAGCAGACATTGTTTACAAAAAGCAACCGTTCCACAACTTCTTGTCTTTCTCGAATGAAGATACTCTAGTTTTTCACACATTCAATACATCAAAAAGAGGTGTGCGAGAACCTACCATTTCCTAGTTCAAATCCAGCAATTGTGATGTTTTTGTCCGCAGAATATTGTAGAAGTTGGCGAGCGTTGTCAGGATTCCAGGAGCCGTCAGTGTGTCGGATAGTTTCATCGGACAGGATGAAGATCAGATCCCAGCCCACAGTGCGGAAGAAATTGTTGTAAGTCGCCCATTGCTCCCCCGTCATATCTGGAGAGGAGCAATTAATCCACGTTCCCTTGACGTAGACAATGTTTAAATAACACACATATTGCACTACCCTGCACAGTAACACCAGTAAATTGACAGGGCAGTATCATGGTCCCAGTTATTTAGACTTCTGAAGATACAGAAGATCTCATCAGCAAACATCATGTTAACTTTCTTAGAATTTAGTTTTCGGTGTTGGCTAAATATCTTACATAATCTGAATAAAGCATTTAAAATAGTATAAACAACCGTTCCAGGCCCTAGCTTGTTTTATTGTCCCCTCGGTGCTTTTTGTTTGCTTTGTTTTTGTTTCGTGTTTCTTCTTCTGCCTCTCCTTCCTCTCCTTCTTCTTCTTCTTCTTCTTCTTCTTCTTCTTCTTCTTCCTCTTCTTCTTCTTCTTCTTCTTCTTCTTCTTCTTCTTCTTCTTCTTCTTCTTCTTCGTGCATGGGCTGAAACTCCCACGTTCACTCATGTTTTTGCATTCAGGCAGCCAGACGCCGATTACGGGGAAAGCATGCGGGGTATTTTCGTGTTTCTATAACCCACCGAACTATGACGTGGATAACATGATCTTTCCGTGCGCACTTGGTCTTGTGCTTGCGCGTACACACAAAGGGGGATAAGCCACCACCAGGTCTGCACATAAGTTGACCTGGGAGATCGCAAAAATCGCCACCCTTAACCCACCAGGCGGCAGCGGCCGGGATTTGAACTCACGACCTTCCGATTAGGAGGCCGATGTCTTATCCACTGGGCCACTACGCCCGTCATTTCGTGTTTGCTTTTCAATGTTTCTCTTTCCTTTTTTTTCTATCCTCGGTTATTTCTTTCGTTCTCTTTGTTGGTTTAAACAAGATTTTATTAATGAAATACAGGGTGGCATGTATATTATATACGATATAAACATTTGTGGCCACACAACAAGATAAGCTTATATTAAGTGTGGTTATAAATATGTACATCTAGATAGGAATTGTTATTTCACGTTATGTCAAGGTCATAGAATCACTTATACCCTTATGAGAACGCAAGACAGACAAGATACAATTTTTACACACACACACAAAAAAGAGGAAACAATGCAGCAAAAGAATTAGAGGATGTGACAGAGGACGGGAAGGACTGCAATATCGGGGAGATCCCGGGGGAGGAGGGTGGGGGGGGGGGGGGGTCAGAGAGACGATGAGAGACTTTCACAGACTTGCTAGATCAATGCTTCTGCAGCAGCAAAAATGTCATTTACATTGTCGTTCTCTCTGTTCTTGTCTAGTGAACATCTCAGCAAAAAACACAAATATCTTGTAGCACGTGCGCATTTGAGGTTGGTTCTTTTTATTCATCATTTCATGTTTCATTTTAGTTTTAGTTTTCGCCAAGGCAAAGCATATTTATACATAACAAAGAGTACAAAGTCAGTACAAAAATACACATCAAAACAACATACACGCATGTGTACCGTCAGAAACATCAACAACATGTTTTGTAATCGGAATGTGTATTGCTTGTCATTATTAGAACGTGTCCACACAGTCTGCGTGTTATCGTTCTCTATGTTGCTCTTGTCTGAAACGTGTGAACAAAGAAAATGAATAAAACACGCTTATACCAACATTCTAAGCTTGAACGTCTCACCATGCCACTGATGTCCTGGCCCAGAAGGGTGTGTCCCACCCACTATGTAGGTCACGCCAGGGTCACCCCAGCGGACCCACATTGGTGTCAGTGCACGTGCTAAGTTTTGCAGTTTCTTCGAGCTGAAAACGCAAGGAATAGATCAAACATGTTGGGTTGGCAGAGCTAAAGAGCTGAGACAGGAGACATAAATATATTTATATATAAGACATATAAAGTTTTGTTTATTGTTCAGACAAACAATACATGGGCGATTGTGGCTTGACTGTTCTTGAAACTGTTCAGCAAAGAACCAGAGTATAAAACCAGACGTACTTCAGATCATCAGCCAATATATTCATATTAGCTTTTAATTGATCACACACACACACACACACACACGTACGCACTTACGCACTTAACGTACGCACACAAACTCCCTCTTTCTGTCTCTGTCACTGTCTCTCTCTCTCTCTCTGTCTCTGTCTCTCTCTCTGTCTCTCTCTCTCTCTGTCACTGTCTCTCTCTCTGTCTCTGTCTGTCTGTCTGTCTGTCTGTCTGTCTCTCTCTCTCTCACTGTCTCTCTCTTTCTCTCTCTCTGTCTCTGTCTATCTCTGTCTCTCTCTCTCTCTCTCTCTCTCTCTCCGCCAGTAAATGTTTGTTTCACTTGCAAACAGAGATCGTGTACCTGACATGAGGTAGCAAATTTAAGGACCAGCCAAGGGAGTGCCCGATGAAGTGATCCGTGATGGTGTTCTTGGACTGCTGAAGACCGACTGTAACTCTCACTGGAACGTCCTTTAAATTATTGTTGTGAGGGCTGTCTGCACGAGAAAAGCGGGCATTTTGTGAAGCTGTTGCTATCCAGGAAAGGCACAAGATGAAGAAGATATGCGATCCACGGATGAAGTGCATTGTGAAGCCGTCGATTGGAAGATAAGATGTTGACGGTTTGGATGTTGTTGTGTGGAGTGCGACTCCCCAGCTAAAGCTTTCTGCGAAGTACAGGGCTGGCTATGAATGGCACTATCAGCGACTTACATTAATTTATTGCAGGATTATGTGGGTGTAAGTACGACTTAATCCAAGGACAACCTTGCTTGTTTTTTGTGTGTGTGTATTTTTTTTTAAAGTAAATATTAAGGTATAGCCTATATTCTCATAACGATAACATAAACCATTTCCATTGTTGAGAATGATCTCGATCCGATCAGAATAATAGGTGCAATGTCCTCATAGAAGCACACACATACACACACACACACACACATACACACACACACACACACACACACACTCACTCACACGCGCGCGCGTACACACACACACACACTCACACGCGCGCGCGTACACACACACACACACACACTCACACGCGCGCGCGTACACACACACACACACACTCGCACGCACGCATACACACACACACACACACACACAAATACACACACACACACACACACACACACACACACACACACGGTTTGAATATGTCCCATTTTATTTTGTGATCGTGTCTGTAAGCATGAAGAGACATTTGAAAAGAGGCCACTACGGGTACGTTTAAAGTGCGTCAACAGGAGAAGAAGCAAAGCCAGGTTACAGCACTGATAAGTCACTATGTCAAGGGCACAAACGGACGTGTTTTGAATTTTTAAATTTTTTTGTATTATTGTTTATTCTATTGGTGGAACTTTGACATTTTTATTCGCCGATTCAGTGCTTACTTTTATTTTAGCAAGGATTAAAAGTGTTTGACAATTGCTAAAAGCACACAACGATGACTTTGGTATATTTTAGTTTTGTTTTAGAAAACATATCGTCTTACATGGCATGCCTGCTGTGCACAAAATGGGAGTGAAGTGAACCCAAAATATCCGTGCAATCAATAATGCGTACACTTACTTAAATTGCGAACAATCATATCGTCATCCACTCATTCACACAGGTATTAACAGCTCAATGTTGATTCAGTCATTGTTATAATTTCTTCAGTATAGTTGAGAAATAGTCATCACTAGCATTCTCACTTACGTCTCAAAAGTAAAAGTTAAATCGCATTTTCAACAGAGACAGCGACTCTCCTGTGTCTGCCCGTCCGCCATCTTCTTCAGTCTTCATTATAGTTGAGCAAGAATCATTACTAGCATTCTCACATAGGTCTCAAAAGTAAAAGTAAAATGGACAGTCTTGCCCACAGGGTTCTTATGTGCAAATGACACATATCCTGACTTATATCCGATCTAAAGTATTCGAAAGAAACTGTAAGCTGACTACTAAAAATAAAGCGTCATGGTGTACTATGCCTCTCTGTGCAGACAGATGGAAACCCTTGATCTAAAGTATTCGAAAGAAACTGAAAGCCGACTGCAAAATGTAAAGCGTCATGGTGTATGCTTCTCAGTGCAAACAGATGGAAACCCCTGCTTCAGGAAACACCAGGAAAGTGTAGGAATACGCAGGCACAGTCACCATACCACGGGGCGCTGATTCAGGTTTGAGGGGCGGCAGGTTGTCATTCACCAGTTGCAGTTTGACACCGTTCAAAGCCATGTGTCTGTGACAAAAACGAGAAGACATAATGCGACTTGTAATGAGCTAATTTGTATTTTGTAATCGTTGACAGGCAGGTTAGACGTGTCGAAGATTATTTTCCGTTTTAATATATTCATTTGAATGGACAATAACGTGTTGTTATTGTTATTGTTATTGTTAATTCTAGTCATATTCAGAGGTAAATATTTAAATATTGTCCTTTGCCAAGAAGAAGTAGTTCATGTCAATCCATGTTACTTCAAAGAGTTACTCTCCAATCACAGTTTTTGCCTTCACCTTTACCAATCTGTAATGGGCAGTGACAATATATTTGCACGTGGACTGGATCAGTCTCATCGTCAACTCAATCCCGAACTCTGAGAATTAAAAGTGCATTGTTTTTGGTCAGTTTGTTCAATGAAAACAATCCCCACTTTCAACTACGAAAGTAAAGATGAGTGGTAGTGCCAGTTATCAACAAATGTGTCAAGATTACCCGCCCCCCCAGCCCCAGGTATATTTTGGGTTATCATGGTTAAAAAGAGGAGTTTTCCTAATATAAGTGCATTACTTAGTAACTGCGTTGGTGCGTTTGATAAACTCAATTCAAGAGAAAATTTAGAGCTTCCGAATTTATCAACAAACAATTACAAACAAAAAAACATGAAGAAAATTGACCAACCATGGATATCATACAATGATCCAACTTACTTGGAAGTCAGTCCATCATTGTCACCTGCGGTCAAAGAGTACCGGAAGCGAGGCTGGTTTGAAAACTGGGGCAGGTCAAAGGTCACAGGGTAGTTGTTAGGATTCAGCATGTATACCGCCAAACCGCCCGCCTTGAAACTGAAGAGTAAACATTCAAATCAACTAATCATTAAATCAAACAATGAATCGATACAAACATTTACATCAATCAATCAAGTTAAATCAATCTGCCATTCAATAGAATGCAAATGCTAATCGACGAGTCAATTATTCAATCAATGTATTCCTCTCTCTCTCTCTCTCTCTCTCTCTCTCTCTCTCTCTCTCTCTCTCTCTCTCTCTCTCTCTCTCTCTCTCTCTCTCTCTCTTTTTTTCTCTCTCTCAGCACTAGAGAGACAAAGAGAGGCATTGAGAGACAGAGACAAAGGAAGAGAGCTTGAGAGAGAGACAGAGACAGACAGAATATTTTTGGTAAGATGTGTAAGTTTATCTTTATTTTTACGTGTGCCGAATTATGTGTCTGTGAATCATGTTTTCAGTTGTTCTTGCCATTTTCGTTGACTTTGGTGTACTCCCCAGAAAATGGGCCGACGGCCTTTGTTCATTAAATCGTCATTTCATTTCATTTAATTTCTCTCAGTCCGTCTGTAGATGTTAGTTTCTTTGTCAGTCCTGTGTTGACAACTCTTCGACAAGCGCTTAGAACTGTACCCACGGAATACGCGCTATATAAGCTTCATATTGATTGATATTGATTGAAGAAAGTGTTTATAAAGCCTTCAGGCAAAAAAACAAAGCAAAAGACAACAACTAAAGATCTACTTGTCACGGTTAGCACAGGCAGCGTAGACACGGACATCGTGACGTCCTGAAGCGTGGAACACAGCGCCACGAACAATCCTTTTGTACAGAATCGTCAGCCAGTAATCCTAAGATGGGAGTAAAATATCATGTAATAGATTAAAAACAGCAAGTGCAACAAGTAAATGAACACAATGGTCTGTGATTATTGTAACTGGCAGTAGAAGATGTCCGGAAATGACTCTGTCGGGTTTGTATTAGTTGTAAAGGTGTAACTACTCTTGTTTTTATGAGACAAACTTTCCTACGTGATATTTTAAGCCAGTCACTAGCGAGGGGGGTGTCTGAAACACGTGGACAAGGCGCACATGTGGAAAGTTTGCCTCAATAAAAGTAAGAGTAGGCCTATTTACTATTTCACAGGTAGCTCAGTCGGTAGCGCGCTGGATTTGTATCCAGTTGGCCGCTGTCAGCGTGAGTTCGTCCCCACGTTCGGCGAGAGATTTATTTCTCAGAGTCAACTTTGTGTGCAGACTCTCCTCGGTGTCTGAACACCCCCGTGTGTACACGCAAGCACAAGACCAAGTGCGCACAAAAAAATCCTGTAATCCATGTCAGAGTTCGGTGGGTTACAGAAACACGACAATACCCAGCATGCTTCCTCCGAAAGCGGCGTATGGCTGCCTAAATGGCGGGGTAAAAACGGTCATACACGTAAAAGCTGTGGGAGTTTCAGCCCATGAACGAACAAACAAACAAAACAAACAAACAAACAAACAAACAAACAAACTATTTCACAACCCATGCAAACCTGGCAAAAAGATGTCCGGAGTTCGTCTTAATACAACAAACAACTCTTTCACAACAGGTTGTTTCGACATGCTATACACATTTCCCCCACTTCTTTGTGTATGCATTACCTGTTTTTGTGGGGTGTCTTTTTTCCGAAGCTATCGAGATCCCTGCTAGTGGACACAAAGAAGTTTCAAAACCAACGAAAATAAACCTCAATTAAAATCGCAAATGCATACACAGACAATACAAGTATGTGGCGTGCAAGACCGATTAGACAGATCTAGATGTGGAACTTTTCACCACGTGTAAGGGTAACGTCATCAAATCTAGTTTTTACGTCACGCGTTTGCCAAGATCTATACGTCTTGGTGGGATCGAGCAAAACAATGTATGATTTGGAACATTGGAGCAAAAAGGTGAGTTACGGGTGACGTAATATCTACACATACGCGTACAGGTCTTTGCTACACGTTTGCTCATCTAGAACACAGTAATGTTTGTGTCATACCGTATTTGGGTCGAGGTTTGTGTCAATGATGCCATAGTGGTCGTGGTCTCCATAGAAGACATGACGAATGACAGCCCCAATGCCCTTTGCAGCACACACTCCCAGCTTGTCCAGCCATCTGATGTTTGATAGACAGACATAAAGACACACAGTTAGACAGTTAGACATACAGTTAGATAGACATACAGACAGAGACACACACACACACACACACACACACACACACACACACACACACACACACACGGCACACACACACACACACACATACAAACACACACACACACACACATACAAACACACACACACACACACACACACACAAACAAACACACACACACACAATCACATATAGTTACACACACACGCACACACACACACACACACACACATACACAAACACACAATCACATACATACACACACACACACACACACACACATATATACGCCCATAGGTGCACATACACACACGCACCACTACACACACAGACGCACACAAACACACACACACACACACACACACGTACATACTCACACACACACACACACACACACACACACACACACACACACACACACACACACACACACACGCGGACTGCAAACAACTTGTGAGATTTAAATGAACCCACGTTCATACAAACGTCAGCCAAAAAAAAATAAAAAAAATAAATAAAAGCGTTAAGGGCAGAATTAATATACCTGCGCAGTTTCAGCAGCAAAGACGACGCACTGCATATTATTGATGCTGCGATAGGGATTATGACGAGTACTTGGCCTGTTTCCTTTCACGCAACGTGTAGCGGGCTGGGATAATCTGCAGTGCGTTGTCTGTCCTGCTGAAGTTACATAGGTGAGCGCCAGGCCTTAGTTGTTGGTTTTTTGTGTGTTTTTTTTTGTATTTGCCAAGCACATCATTGTGGGGCTTTTAATCAGCGCTTAAAAGCGCCAGGCCTTAGTAAATGAATCAAGTAGCCTGAACTCACAGAAATCCTGACATAAATCTGTCAGTCATCCCAGCGACGCCGCCCACCGAGGCGCTCCCTGTTTCCCCCAGCCATACAGGGAGATGGCGGTCCACAGAGCGAGTCTGGTTGAAGGCATTGTCTATCATGCGGGCCAGGGAATCCATCTTGTTGACGTCTGTGAAGTAGGATTTCTGGGGGTGGTGTCCGTCAAAGTAGTACCTGGGGGGGTAAATCATTTCAGTCCCCAGGCCCAGAAGGTCGTTCGGGAGTGGGGTTATGGAGAAACGTGGAACTTTTGAGCACGTGTACGGGAACGTGTACGGGTAACGTCATCAAATCTAGTTTTTACCTCACGCGTTTGCCAAGATATACACGTCTTGCTGGGAGGCAAACACTACAGCGTTCTAGATGGTCGAACGTGTAGCAAAGACCTGTACGTGTACGTGTAGATATTGCGTCACCCGTGACTCACTTTTTTCTCCAATGTTCCAAATGCATACGTTGCTTTGCTCCCATCAAGACTGCAGATCTTGGCAAACGCGTGACGTAACAACTAGATTTGATGACGTTACCCGTACACGTTCCCGTACACGTCCTGAAAAGTGCTTATCTAGATCTTGCTAATGTGTAGGAAACTGGATGACTGCATCCAACTCTTCAAGACGTGTACGGGTGACGTCATATCTACACGTACGCCTACATGTCTTGGCTACACGTTCGCTCATCCAGAACACTGTATTGTGGGGCTTGCAATGGACGCGTTCCAGAAATAACTCTCCGCGTTCTTATGGAAGAGTGGCTTATCCCTTACAAATATTGACGGCTGCATGTGGTCGATGGGGGGGGGGGGGGGGGGGAGGCGGATGAATATGTTATGTTGTGTTCAGAAGTTGTGCCCACGCGCCCAGTAAAAGAAGAGGAACAGATGGCCAAGTCGTGGACAAACGACTATTGTAACAAGGCAATTTCATTCGGTGTTGCAAAAATCATATTCACAAAACAATTTCACAAACAGTGTTGGCAAAGTCTGTTACTCGTACACAGCAAAAAGTCGAAACTAAAAGCCAACAGAAAACTATTTTGGAATGTAACACTTTCCAAGCAATACTTACACAGATGCTATCCATACTAAATGTTCACGTACAGACAACACTGTAATGCCACGCTGTTCAGAAAACACAGCATTTGAGAAGCTCTATCTAAAGTAAAAGGGAAGAGAAGAAAATAAATCACTCACTGATGAAAGGTTGCTGCCCGAACATACTTGTTCCCACCGGCTGCCAGGAAACTGCAACAGACATAAAATCTATAGCAATCACAACTAAACATACACTGCTGACCAAAACCTGTCCAGCAGATTGTTGATGCAGACATGCTCAGACTTGCACGTGCTATTCGTGCTGCATGTCTTGGGCGGGGATGTAGCTCAGTTGGTAGCGCGCTGGATTTGTATTCAGTTGGCCGCTGTCAGCGTGAGTTCGATCCCAGGTTCGGCGGAAATTTATTTCAGAGTCAACTTTGTGTGCAGACTCTCTTCGGTGTCCGAACCCTCCCCCCGTGTACACTACATTGGGTGTGCACGTTAAAGATCCCAAGATTGACAAAAGGGTCTTTCCTGGCAAAATTGCTTAGGCACAGTTAATAATTGTCTACCTATACCCGTGTGACTTGGAATAATAGGCCGTGAAAGGTAAATATGCGCCGAAATGGCTGCAATCTACTGGCCGTATAAAATTTCATCTCACACGGCATCACTGCAGAGCGCCTAGAACTGTACCCACGGAATATGCGCGATATAAGCGTCATTGATTGATTGATTGATTGATGTCTTGTTTTCGAAAATTGGTGCATGGACTAGGTTCGTGTTAGCGTTACTGTCGTTGACACTTCACACGAACCTAATGTACTTATACCTGTATATTCAAGAATGTGACCATAGATATAAAATGCAATTGATATATTTATCCAGTTAGCATGATAAAATCAACTCAAATGAGAGAAGACAGTAATCGCATACAGTCATTATGGTATTAAAAGAACATTTACTGAAGAAAAATAAACACACACACACACACGCACACACACACACACACACACACACGCACACACACACACATACACAAACACACACACACACACTGTGACACACTGTGACACACACACACACACACATACACACATACACACACACACATACACACACACAAACACATACACACACACACACACGCAAAGTCTTTGCACACAAAACAAACAAGTCGCGTAAGGCGAAAATACAACATTTAGTCAAGTAGCTGTCGAACTCACAGAATGAAACTGAACGCAATGCAACGCAGCAAGACCGTATACTCGTAGCATCGTCAGTCCACCGCTCATGGCAAAGGCAGTGAAATTGACAAGAAGAGCGGGGTAGTAGTTGCGCTGAGAAGGATAGCACGCTTTTCTGTACCTCTCTTCGTTTTAACTTTCTGAGCGTGTTTTCAATCCAAACATATCATATCTATATGCTTTTGGAATCAGGAACCGACAAGGAATAAGATGAAAGTGTTTGTAAATTGATTTCAAAAATTTAATTTTGATCATAATGTTTATATATTTAATTTTCAGAGCTTGTTTTTAATCCAAATATAACATATTTGTATGTTTTTGGAATCAGCAAATGATGGAGAATAAGATGAACGTAAATTTGGATCGTTTTATAAAATAATATGTTTTTTACAATTTTCAGATTTTTAATGACCAAAGTCATTAATTAATTTTAAGCCACCAAGCTGAAATGGAATACCGAAGTCCGGGCTTCGTCGGACATTACTTGACCAAAATTTCAACCAATTTGGTTAAAAAATGAGAGCGTGACAGTGCCGCCTCAACTTTCACGAAAAGCCGGATATGACGTCATCAAAGACATTTATCAAAAAAAAGAAAAAAACGTCTGAGGATATCATACCCACGAACTCTCATGTCAAATTTCATAAAGATCGGTCCAGTAGTTTGGTCTGAATCGCTCTACACGCACGCACGCACACGCACACACACACACACACACACACACACACAGACACACACACACACACACACCACGACCCTCGTCTCGATTCCCCCCTCTATGTTAAAACATTTAGTCATAACTTGACTAAATGTAATGATCATCAAACTAGAGTCAGTAACTCACCCGTGGAAATACTTGGGATTGACGAAGGCAGTGTCGGGCCCCACGATGAAGGATGAGGAGTACAGGGGGTACCCATTCAGCAGTTTCTGTAGTTCTGCAACGTCGTGCACCAGTTGCTCGGGTGACAGCGTTATGGGTCGACTCGAGGAGTACAAGTCATACTCTGTCGAAAACAGGGGCAATGACAATGACAATGACTATGACAATGACAATGACAATGACAATGACAATGGCAATGACAATGACAATGGCAATGACAATGACAATGACAATGGCAATGGCAATGACAATGACAATGGCAATGACAATGGCAATGACAATGACAATGACAATGGCAATGACAATGACAATGACAATGGCAATGACAATGACAATGACAGATATTTATTTTTCGAGGGTAACAAGAATAAGCATAGATATGCTTTTTTGCATCTGGCCCTCGCCCTAAAGAGGGACTAATCTATTTTACTGCTAATACTTTAAAAACAAACAAAATACAAAACAAACAAAAACATAAAAACATGATTGATGGTAGAACATAATTACGGGAAATAACGTTAAGGGGGTAATGCACCGGTCACAGTATTGCTGAAGCAACAATTTGTCTTTTTCTCGCATCTAATGTACAATATAAACAGTCACAAACTGTACCTAACTTTCTTACAGATGCCTTCACATACCTTAATGTTGCCAGCCAAACAAAACTGCATGAGGTTTGTCAGTTTGCGGTTTGTCTTTCGGTTTGTCAGAAATAATTATCCCTCTCGCGGAAAATAATAGACTTCCATGTTGTCTTTTGCCGTAAATAGTTCACGTGAGCCTGATCACGCTTTCCTGCCTTGTCAATTCTCAAAATTAATGCATAATAAAAGTGCAGTTTTTGACTCCTTGCATGAAAGTCAATGATACTTTTTGGTTCAAACGAATAGCTCTCTGAGGCATTACTGAAAGCCCTAATAGGGGCCCCGTGTACAAGGTCAGTACCTTTAAAAGGAAGAGTCCTTCGCGTATAAACGAATCGGCTCACAACTATCGATATGATCAGACTTCAACGTGGGGTAAGACCATCACCATACACTTGGACACATACCCCGATATATACAGCCTGACTTCGTTTTGTGGAGAGTGGGATTGTTAATGTAGTAATTGTTTTAAGGACACTAATGGTGATCTGTGAAATGAACTCAAACGAGAAATCTCACTACGAACATGAAATATACAGGATGTATATTTGTTTGTATGTGTTCAAATGGAGGGATTTTTCTTGTCCCATTTGAGTCCTGGGTCTCACAATCACAGGTTATGTCTGTTTCACCTGCCAGTCGACCCAACCAACTTTCAGGCAGGCAGGCAGGCAGGCAGGCAAACACGCAGGCACGCACACACGCATGTACGCACGAACGCACGCACACATACACAGAACACAGTTCGATAAAACGCGTATGCCACCACCCTCGTAAATAAGGATTAATCTGATCCTATCTGATCTTATCTCGCCCCCCCCCCCCCCCCTCTCTTTCTCTCTCATCCTGGCCGTTTCCGAGCTCAGATCCCGAAATGTGGTAGTCCACACACACTCTCTCTCTCTTACTCTCTCTCTCTCTCACACTCTCTCTCTCTCTCTTACTCTCTCTCTCTCTCTCTCTCTCTCTCTCTCTCTCTCTCTCTCTCTCTCTCTCTCTCTCTCTCTCTCTCTCTCTCTCCTTAAATGTATGAGAATCCTGACCGTTTCCGAGCTCAAATCCCGCGATGTGGTAGTTCCTGTCAGCAGAAGCCTTCAGCAGCTGGCGAGTATAGCTGGTGTCCCAGGATCCGTCGTGATTCCGTGACACTGGGTCCAGAATGTAGTAGGAGTCCCAACCCACCAGCTTGAAGAAGTTGTTCATCTTTTCCCATAGTTGCACTGAGATATACGTTGTTCGTTTAGCTTTAAAGCGTCTTTGGGAAACGAAAGGTGCAGTTTACAAATCAGCACAATATATGCATGAGCATAGAGACACTCAGACAGACAGATAGACAGACACACACACATGGGAACGCATGGACGTATTGAGCAGCACGGAGGCACGAACGCATGGATGCACAAATGCACGGATGGACTAACACAAACACAAACACACACATAAAGAATGTATTATTTGGATGACAGAGTCATCTCCTCTGTATTAAATGAACCCGAGTGTGTTTAAGTGCGAAAACTCTCAAAGACAACAACAACTACAACAACACCACCACCACCACCACAACAACAACAACAATAACAACAACGACGACAACAACGGCAGCACAGACTAGCGAGGGTTTACGCGCTGAACACTCAAAGGCAACAACAAAAACAACCTCAACAACCACAACAGCAACACCATCACCACCACCACCAACAACAACAACAAGACCAACAACAACAAGAACAACAACAGCAGTTCAATATAGCAGCAGCTTCCATGCTTACGACTGTGTTGTGAAGATGCCACGTGGAAGGTACCTCCCTCCCCGCCGAAACGAACATAGAGCGGCGCCAGTGCCCGTGCCAGGTTCTGTAGTTTCTTGGAGCTGAAATGGCGAGAGAGAGAGAGAGAGAAAAAAAAAACTACAACGATTTTTGCACAGGGAAAGTGGGAGGTAAACTTGGGGTGAGGCACGTACGTAAACGAATGAGCCTAGATCCGTCTTTTTTTGTCAGTTTTAGGTAAAACTGAATGGTTCACTAGGTCAAATAAGTTTCTCCGTCCGAATACAAACGGAAAGACAGAGGCATTGGACGAAAAGACACACACACGGACACACAGGTAAAGAGGCTACCAGATAGGTAGATAGATAGATAGATAGATAAATAGGTACACAGACAGGTCGATAGATATATATATAGATAGATAGATACATAGGTAGATAGGTCGGTAAACAGACAGCCCGATAAATAGATAGATAGATAGACAAACAGACAGACAGAAAGACAGACAGACAGACAGACAGACAGACGGACGGACAGATAAATAGATAGATATATAGATACATAGATAAGTAAACAGACAGGAAGATAGATAGATAGATAGATAGATAGACAGATAGATAGATAGATAAATAAATAAATAAATAAATAGATATAGACAAATATAGATAGATAGATAGATAGATAGATAGATAGATAGATAGATAGATAGATAGATAGATAGATAGATAGATAGATAGATAGATAGATAGATAGATAGATAGATAGATAGATACATACTCGAAATGACGCGACAACTGCACTGCAGTGGGGTCACCAAGCGAGTGTCCGATGAAGTGGTCAGTGATGGTGTTGAGAGACTTCTGAATGTTGACCGTCACCACCACGGGCACGTCATGATTGCTGGCGGCACGAAGGACTCCGCCATCTTGTGAAGCCGTTGCCATGGTGACAAGCCAGAGGAGGGTGAATGTCTGGGATGCACTGATGAACGGCATTGTGATGTCTGCAACACTGTACATGTAGATCGTGTAGTGGGACTGGGTGGCCGAGTGGTAACGCACTTGAGCTCGGAAGCGAGAGGTTGCGAGTTCGACCCTGGGTCAGGGCGTTAGCAGTTTTCTCCCCCCTTTCCTAACCTAGGTGGTGGGTTCAAGTGCTAGTCTTTCGGATGAGACGAAAAACCGAGGTCCCTTCGTGTACACTACATTGGGGTATGCACGTTAAAGATCCCACGATTGACAAAAGGGTCTTTCCTGGCAAAATTGTACAGGCATAGATAAAAAAAAAATGTCCACCAAAATACCCGTGTGACTTGGAATACTAGGCCGTGAAAAGTAGGATATGCGCCGAAATGGCTGCGATCTGCTGGTCGATGTGAATGCGTGATGTATTGTGTAAAAAATTCCATCTCACACGGCATAAATAGATCCCTGCGCCTTGAGTCCGAGTCTGGAGATACGCGCGCGATATAAGACTTCATATCTATATCTATATATATATACGACTAGTGTCTGTGTGTCTGTCTGTGTGTCTGTCTGTGTATCTGTCTGTGTGTCTGTGCGCGATGCACGGCCAAAGTTCTCGATGGATCTGCTTCAAATTTGGTGGGCATATGCAAGTAGACCCGGGACACGACACAACCTGGTCGATATTTCAAAACGTGCTCTCAGCGCGCAGCGCGGAACCGATTTTGGTTCCACCTCAGCTATTTTGGTTCCACCTCAGCTTACCCGGGCCCCCATACCGACACACCATAGCCGCTACACCACATCACAACGCCAAAGTTCTCGGTGGATCTTTTTCAAATTTGGACACCGTATTCAGCTACACCCCGGACACAATATCATCGATGAGATATTTCAACACGTGCTCTCAGCGCGCAGCGCTGAACTCATTTCCGTTTTTGTGTTCATTTCACCATTATAAGTAACTCTTCCTTATCTTCTCCAGTGTTTGGCGTTTATCTCCCTTCCTTCGTGTGGCTTTCCCGTTCAGTTGTAAGTTACTACACTGCGCTGTCCACTGCGCTGAGCGTCTTCGGATATTCCCGGCGTTCTGTTACTGTTACCTATTTTTAGAAGGTCAACGCAGTGTACAGAACGTAAATTGGACCCGTAAATTATCCTCACTGTAAAAGTGCAAAGGTCGAATCAATTTATAGCCACGCGAAAAATACACTGTCATCTATCTCTCTATAGATACGGCTTCTCTGTGTGTGTGTGTGTGTGTGTGTAAGTGTGTGTGTCTCTATGTAAGCAACACCTGTGCATTCTTCAGTTCTGTTTGTGATGTGGTCTGGCGGCTTTTGTGTAATTTTTTGTATGAGACAAACACTCAAGTCCTTAATGGCTCAAAACCGTAGGACTTTTAATATTAATTTTAACGTAATTTTATGTACTGGCCTTCCTTTGAGAAGCCATAACTTGCTCAGTCCTGTTTGAGTGGAGTTCGCCTCCAAAGGTGATTAACACGGTTACATTCGTCGACAAGGATGGGACTCGATATGGTCAGGAATGGCATTATGGCCACTGAATCATTTTCGTGCTGTTCCCATTCCACGAATCTGGGAGGGACCTAAGCTTGGCGGGTCCATAGTTCGGACCCGGCGAAGCCGGCGTACGGCTCTAAGTACTTCTTCCCGGCGAAGCCGGCTACCCGGCGAAGCGGGTATTCATTCTAGTATATATATACACGACTAGTGTCTGTGTGTCTGTGTATATGTGTGTCTGTGTGTCTGTGCGCGATGCACTGCCAAAGTTCTCGATGGATCTGCTTCAAATTTGGTGGGCTTATTCAGAGAGACCCCGGACACAACCTCATCGATGAGATATTTCAACACGTGCTCTCAGCGCGCAGCGCTGAACCGATTTTGGTTTTTCTCTGTTTTTCTCTGGATCCATTCCCAGTAACTCTTCCTTATCTTCTCGAGTGTTTTCAGCGTTTATCTCCCTTCCTTCGTGTGGCGTCAATCCATATTCCCGTTACTACGTTACTATTTTTAGAATGTCACGATTGCACCCGTAAGTTGTCCTTACTGTAAAAGTGAAAAGGTCGAATCAATTTATAGCCACGCGAAATATACACTGTCATCTATCTCTATATATTTATAGATATAGATATACATATATATATATACGGCTTCTCTGTTGACTTCTTTGACTTTAAAACGTGACAAAGGTAAGGTAAGGTAATGTAAGAAAAGGTAAGGTAAGGTAAGGTAAAATAGTCCAATAAGGTTACCCCATGGACATTCCCGGTACTCCCCCCTTGTGAAAAGCGAGCTAACATGCAGTATGGTGCTACCCAATAAGGTTACCCCATGGACATTCCCGGTACTCCCCCCTTGTGAAAAGCGAGCTAACATGCAGTATGGTGCTACCCAATAAGGTTACCCCATGGACATTCCCGGTACTCCCCCCTTGTGAAAAGCGAGCTAACATGCAGTATGGTGCTACCCAATAAGGTTACCCCATGGACATTCCCGGTACTCCCCCCTTGTGAAAAGCGAGCTAACATGCAGTATGGTGCTACCCAATAAGGTTACCCCATGGACATTCCCGGTACTCCCCCCTTGTGAAAAGCGAGCTAACATGCAGTATGGTGCTACCCAATAAGGTTACCCCATGGACATTCCCGGTACTCCCCCCTTGTGAAAAGCGAGCTAACATGCAGAACGGTGCTACCCAATAAGGTTACCCCATGGACATTCCCGGTACTCCCCCCTTGTGAAAAGCGAGCTAACATGCAGAACGGTGCTACCCAATAAGGTTACCCCATGGACATTCCCGGTACTCCCCCCTTGTGGAAAGCGAGCTAACATGCAGAACGGTGCTACCCAATAAGGTTACCCCATGGACATTCCCGGTACTCCCCCCTTGTGAAAAGCGAGCTAACATGCAGAACGGTGCTACCCAATAAGGTTACCCCATGGACATTCCCGGTACTCCCCCCTTGTGAAAAGCGAGCTAACATGCAGAACGGTGCTACCCAATAAGGTTACCCCATGGACATTCCCGGTACTCCCCCCTTGTGAAAAGCTAGCTAACATGCAGAACGGTGCTACCCAATAAGGTTACCCCATGGACATTCCCGGTACTCCCCCCTTGTGAAAAGCGAGCTAACATGCAGAACGGTGCTACCCAATAAGGTTACCCCATGGACATTCCCGGTACTCCCCCCTTGTGAAAAGCGAGCTAACATGCAGAACGGTGCTACCCAATAAGGTTACCCCATGGACATTCCCGGTACTCCCCCCTTGTGAAAAGCGAGCTAACATGCAGAACGGTGCTACCCAATAAGGTTACCCCATGGACATTCCCGGTACTCCCCCCTTGTGAAAAGCGAGCTAACATGCAGTATGGTGCTACCCAATAAGGTTACCCCATGGACATTCCCGGTACTCCCCCCTTGTGAAAAGCGAGCTAACATGCAGAACGGTGCTACCCAATAAGGTTACCCCATGGACATTCCCGGTACTCCCCCCTTGTGGAAAGCGAGCTAACATGCAGAACGGTGCTACCCAATAAGGTTACCCCATGGACATTCCCGGTACTCCCCCCTTGTGGAAAGCGAGCTAACATGCAGAACGGTGCTACCCAATAAGGTTACCCCATGGACATTCCCGGTACTCCCCCCTTGTGGAAAGCGAGCTAACATGCAGTATGGTGCTACCCAATAAGGTTACCCCATGGACATTCCCGGTACTCCCCCCTTGTGGAAAGCGAGCTAACATGCAGAACGGTGCTACCCAATAAGGTTACCCCATGGACATTCCCGGTACTCCCCCCTTGTGAAAAGCGAGCTAACATGCAGTATGGTGCTACCCAATAAGGTTACCCCATGGACATTCCCGGTACTCCCCCCTTGTGAAAAGCGAGCTAACATGCAGAACGGTGCTACCCAATAAGGTTACCCCATGGACATTCCCGGTACTCCCCCCTTGTGGAAAGCGAGCTAACATGCAGAACGGTGCTACCCAATAAGGTTACCCCATGGACATTCCCGGTACTCCCCCCTTGTGGAAAGCGAGCTAACATGCAGAACGGTGCTACCCAATAAGGTTACCCCATGGACATTCCCGGTACTCCCCCCTTGTGGAAAGCGAGCTAACATGCAGAACGGTGCTACCCAATAAGGTTACCCCATGGACATTCCCGTTACTCCCCCCTTGTGAAAAGCGAGCTAACATACAATACAGAACGGTGCTACCCAATAAGCACTGACAACAAAAAGAAAAGGAAAATACTTTTAACAACAAGAAATTCCTCCGAGGTAGGAAAAACACCCCCGTCAAAGAGAAATAACCTTCTCAGTTGGTAGCAGTGAGAATGGTTATTTCCCTTTGACCATTAATAAGTACCTCTATAAGTCCTTGTATAATTTTAATCCACCAATAACTCCCTACCCGTGTGTTTGACTGGTCCCAATTTTTGTAAGGACCGTCTCAGGAATGTATAGAACCTGTTCACCAAGTTTGGTGACGATCGGTCCGTTCATTCTTGAGATCTATATGCGAACACAAACAAACAAACAAACAAACAAACACATCGACCGAATCCTATACACACCCCTATACCGGGGGTGTAAATACGATGTTTATTTACCTGTGTTTCTACTGCTCTGCCTTGCGTTGAACGCTGACTTACTTTCTTTGTCTTCGTTTCAAGCACACGCCGACTGGACAGTCGTGCGTATAAAGAATATCTTCTTGTCTATAAGTACGGCCTGGTGAAGGACCAACTACACTGGAATCTAGGGCTGTGGTTTATGCAGAACAAACGTTAAAAGATAAGATTTAAATAAGGTTACAATGGCAAAGGCAAATTAAACAAGTCGCGTAAGGCGAAAATACAACATTTAGTCAAGTAGCTGTCGAACTCACAGAATGAAACTGAACGCAATGCAACGCAGCAAGACCATATACTCGTAGCATCGTCAGTCCACCACGCACGGCAAAGGCAGTGAAATTGACAAGAAGAGCGGGGTAGTACTTTGCGCTGAGAAGGATAGCACGCTTTTCTGTACCTCTCTTCGTTTTAACTTTCTGAGCGTGTTTTCAATCCAAACATATCATATCTATATGTTTTTGGAATCAGGAACCGACAAGGAATAATATGAAAGTGTTTTTAAATTGATTTCGAAAATTTAATTTTGATCATAATTTTTATATTTTTAATTTTCAGAGCTTGTTTTTAATCCAAATATAACGTATTTATATGTTTTTGGAATGAGAAAATAATTGAGAATAAGATGAACGTAAATTTGGATCGTTTTATAAAAAAAAATAATTTTTTTACAATTATCAGATTTTTAATGACCAAAGTCATTACTTATTTTTTAAGCCACCAAGCTGAAATGCAATACCAAAGTCCGAGCTTTGTCGGAGATTACTTGACCAAAATCTCAACCAATTTGGTTGAAAAATGAGAGCGTGACAGTGCCGCCTCAACTTTCACGAAAAGCCGGATATGACGTCATCAAAGACATTTATCAAAAAAATGAAAAAAAACGTCTGAGGATATCATACCCAGGAACTCTCATGTCAAATTTCATAAAGATCGGTCCAGTAGTTTAATCTGAATCGCTCTACACACACAGACAGACAGACAGACAGACAGACAGACACACATACACCACGACCCTCGTCTCGATTCCCCCCTCTATGTTAAAAAATTTAGTCAAAACTTGACTAAATGTAAAAACAACAACAACCTAAGTACACAAGAATGGTTAGTTTCTGGAACATTTGATCATTTACAAAACTACACATTTAGCACAATTTATCAATTTGTAGTGTGCAGAAACTAGATACACAAAAGGAAAAAAATTATAATTAAAAGAACAATTTCGCTTCGTTTGTGGGATTTGCGCCTACAACGATGACACGAAGCCAAAAGACGAACGAGAAAAAAATATTTGCTGGGACTTGAAATTATATGAATAAGATAACTCTACCATATCCTTGTTTATATCATTGAATAGTAAAAACAATGGGTAGGGATAAGGGAGGAAGACGAGGGTGGTGGTGTCACTGAATTAACAAACGTTTTAATCATTATCATGTTGCCAAGACAAGTTATGTGCAATGTCATTTCTTACGAAAGAACATGATACGAACGCCACAGTATTTCTCAGCAGCGAATCAGAATGAAAGATAGGAAATCAATTATTGTCTCATAATCCATTTGTGTACTGCTGTCCTGGTAAATCTTACTGACTGTGTATTTTAGAATTGCAAACAGACAGGTGTGGGTCGATGGGCCTCATAGAAATTTCCATTAAAATGTACTCTCGTTTTTATTAGATAGTGAGTTTGTTTTGCTGTTATCGTTAATGAAAACGTGTGTGTGTGTGTGTGTGTGTGTGTGTGTGTGTGTGTGTGTGTGTGTGTGTGTGTGTGTGTGTGTGTGTGTGTGTGTGTGTGTGTGTGTGTGTGTGTGTGTGTGTGTGTGTGTGTGTGTGTGTGTGCGTGCGAATCTGCAGAAGTTCGTCCATTCTTTCTGAGTGCTACGACCTTTATAATGTCACTGTGTCTTGAAAAGGAAGGCCTTCAATCGATAAGAAATCAACAATATTAAAACGTTTGCTCAGGACGAGTGTCCTTTTGCAGTAGGCAAGGGAAAGCTCTATCGGTCTCATAAGATGTCCTACTCCTATAGACAACAATGCACTTTTTGCTGTTGCTTTCTATATTAGCAAATAAGGCATATAATTATCATTTTTGAGTATAATTCGGATATTTGACCAATTAGGACTGATTCTAGGTGACCCGCTAAATGTAATAGCGGTCAGGGTAGGACCCTTTTTGTTGATCACGCTGACAATAAACAAGACAAACAAATCTTTTAAATAAAGAATATCAGCGTGACTTATTCTAAGGAATGCCACTGTTAACCTTCACCGGATCACGCTTTGGACTACACAGTCCAGATGATGTGGGTCGTGTACGACCCATACTTTCTAAAGAATATTCAACTTAAAAAGTATGGGTCGTACACGACCCACGCTATCCGAACAGGGATAAACTCTTTACCGCCGCTTTGCAGAGTATGGGTCGTACACGACCGACGCCATTCGAATAGGGATACACACCGTAAAATACCATCTTTAATTCCATATGGGTCGTTTACGACCCACAACATCCCGGCTGTGTAGTTCAAATGACGTCATTGTTTATTTGTTTGTTTAAAACGATAATCATCCAAAAATTGGTCAATAGGAAGGTTCTATGGTGCTTGAGGATTACATGAAGTCACAATCCAAAAGTCCCAATTGTTATAAAGTTACAGACACTTTCATGAGGCTCTGGGTCGTCCACGACCCACGAAGCAGGATGAAGGTTACGGTATTGTCAGATTATACGACTTAATCCCCCATTGACTCGCATGCAACAACCAGGGTCACCGCTGCTAGAATTGTATATGTTACAGTAAATTCATCAAACCAGTCAATTTGTAAATTCACTCCGTAAATTTACCAATTTACTGAAAAATTCAGGAAATTTACAAATTTCCCGAGTTTGACACCCAGGAAATTTACAAATTTACTGAAAATTTCAGTAAATTTACAAATTTACTGGTTTGATGAATTTACTGTAACATATACAAGAATGGGCCTTTTGGCGAAGCAGGCCTGACAATGTTCAAACATAGTGCTCTCGCCCTTTCTAGAAATACCTTTGCAGAATTAGGCCTCCACCAGAAAGTTATTAGGCAGTCAGTTATCTTTGATGGTTCTCTATCATAAAACACCCCCTACAATTTGTCTTTGTATTTGAGTAAAGAACTGGTTTTTTGTTTGTTTGCTTGCTTAACGCCCAGCCGACCACGTAGGGCCATATCAGGGCGGTGCTGCTTTGACATATAACGTGCGCCACACACAAGACAGAAGTCGCAGCACAGGCTTCATGTCTCACCCAGTCACATTATTCTGACACCGGACCAACCAGTCCTAGCACTAACCCCATAATGCCAGACGCCAGGCGGAGCAGCCACTAGATTGCCAATGTTAAAGTCTTAGGTATGACCCGGCCGGGGTTCGAACCCACGACCTCCCGATCTCGGGGCGGACGCCTTACCACTAGGCCACCGTGCCGGTCTAAAGAACTGGTTTGGAAAGAGAGACACAAGAGGCATGTTTGTGTCAAGATCCAATGCTTCTAGCAAACCATGTAAAATATGGTGTAATTGAAGTTACAGTTAACTAATCACTAGTACAAACATTTTTAGGGTGATGCACAGCTGTACTGAAGACTTTAGTAATAAAGGCTTTACATGTTGTAGTAAAAAGTAAAAAAGTAAATTTTTAGGGGCTTATTGTCCGTCAGGTCTTAATTGCCTATATTGGACATGAATTGGTTTATACGATTCGAGTTTTTACGCCCTCACGGCTTTTGATGTATGCGTGTTTAGGTGGTATCAGCCATCTGCACTAATGGTAGAATGACCAAGATCTTTAACGTGCCATTGTGGTGACACGGGGGTGGGAGATGGATACCGTCTCTGGGTCTGCACATAAAGTTGACCCGTGTCCGTCCCGGCCCGGATTCGATGTTTTATTCAGAGCCCTATACCTTTATACGAAGCAAAGCGCAGAGATAACAAGGAACTTAGTCGATAAATATCGACAGGGGGCGGACAAATGGTTTACATGTGAAATGTGTGTATATGGGTGTGGTTCTGAAACAAACAAACCATGTGAACCCCCCCATCCCACCGCTCGCGGGCTGAACGACTGACGCGGTCTTTTCCAGAAGAACACCGCGTGTACATAATACACAATTCGATCGCGTAGCACTGCCAATGCACATTTTCGCAACGAAAACCGTGCTACTGTTTCTTGTGCTACTGTTTCAATATAAGTGAACGAACAATTGAAAACTGATATCACGTTACTAAACTCCCAAAAGTAATAAATTACTTCTGACTGCGGTACACAATACGGCAGTCACCTCTGCGAATGCTGTCGAAGAATCTAACCGAAAGTAAACATTCTGGGAATCTACGCGCATCGGCCTTGACGCAAGTTCAATACTGAGCCAGTGAGCGCGCCGCGGCGAAGTTGGCCGCTGTAAGTCTCGCAGCGCTGGCTGGCTGAGCGAGTTGCGTGTCCATCCATATTAGGTCCAAGCCGCACCGTAGATCAGATTAGTTGGTGCTTGATTTTGGTATTTTGATTTTACATAACATTAAACCTTTCTTGGGGTTCATGGTCATGGCAACAGCCATAATAATATTATATCATGTATAATATTACATTTCAGCATATTTGAATTACATGTCATCATACCAAACTGTCATACATTTTTATTCCTACATCATTCTGATTGATCACAACCAAACCTACTATCAGTGGACACATCCAAATGTAAGCGCCTGTTCTTGACAACTTTTAATCGATCTAAAAATAGCAACTTGCTGGGCCCTTTGCCGCCAACAGACACTGTTTGGCCTGTAGGTAAAATGTACAATGTATTTTCTGATTTGTGCACAAAAGCTTTTTTTCTTTTTTCTTTTTTTTAACATAACAATGTTTAATGTCACTGTATGTTTAAAAGACCATGGTCATATTTGTAAAAAAAATGTTAAATTAGAAAATAAATAACATTTTGGTTCATGATTTTTCCTACACCTGTGCTAAAAATAAGAAATAAAAATGTCGGGTATATAAGTCACTCAAATACAGCTAGGTATGAATGGCTCGGTTTGAGTTTGTTGCAGTTGACCCTGCACAATGCGACATATCATGTTTTTGTTGAACAATTTTGACGTCACCCCTCCCATAGGGTGACGTATTTCACAACTTCCTGTGTTACACAAACTCTGTGATGACCAATTTTGACGTCACCCCTCCCATAGGGTGACGGATTTCACAACTTTCTACAGATGAACAATGTTGCCTTCACCCCTCCCATAGGGTGACGGATGTCACAACTTCCTGTGTACACAAACTGATGACGTATTTCACAACAAAATGGCGCTTCCCATGGTCAACCTCTAAACTATCCGTATAGAATGGGGGCGTCCTCGCCCCCATAATAATTCTTTCTAATGCCAGCAAAACAGAGGAGGAATGTTTTGTGGCACCTCCTGGTATTTATTTTACAATCATCAGATTTGTTGTGTGTTTATGTAAATGATGGAAACGTGGCCATATGATGCGGCATTTTTTTTAAAAATCCAGTCACAGTAAAAATACCTTTTTGCAGATATATTCCAGTTCACTGGTTAGCAAAATTTCAAAGAGATAATTGAATTTTACATTTGTTGCCAATGAAACACTCCCGGACATTCAGCTAGAATTATGCGATGTCTTTTTGTTGAGACTTGACATGTTCTGCTCCTTTTTGGTCATTACTTGCTTACCTCCCTTAGAATTATACTTTTGTTGACTTGCAGTGTATGCATATGTAGACATGTGTCCAAGGGATTTAAGTATACATTGTCATAAACTGGATAAAACTACATCATATGGTATCAGTTCGGTCTTCTGTATATAAATGTGGTGTTTCTTTTTGTTGCAGGAAACATCCCTTTGAAACGGTCTGAGAAAGAGAACAAAGACACATTACAATAAGCAAAAGTGTGGGTAAATCAGGTTAATTAAACATGAGTCTAGTCGATAATACTGTGTGAAAATGCCACGACAAATTTAGTTATGTTGGTTTACTCACAACTATTTTCTAAGAATGTTGTACACAGCCATATTTTGCAAAATAAAAACAGTTGTTTAATATGTACAAATCTTTACCAGCTTTATTTTGACAGACGTTGTGCTCTGTATTAAAAGTAGTGCCCACAATGTGTTTATCAAAAAGCAAATATCTCGCATTCTCTGTCACTCTGTTCAGATTGCTGTATCTGAGAAGAATCCTGCATGAAGAGTAGAGCGAAACCTGAGTAAAGAAGCAGGAAATAGCTGTTATAGCTGTTCCAGTGCCGAAACCTCAGGAACAATGATTTACCAACAATGATAAATGGAAAAATATTAAAACCTAGAACTCATCAAGATCCTTTCCGATACCGACACCCATGCCCCCCCCTCCTTGCAGTTATTAAGACGATTTTCAGATAAGTTTATCATTTGACTCATAAGACTTTGCTCATCAAGTGCCCTTCCGATGCAGACACCCATGCCCCCTCCTTACTTATAGCCTTGCCGAGTTTCCTAGATGATTTCGAGATAAGTTCACTATTTGTATCATAAGTGTTTGCACTTAATCGTTTCCAAAATGGTCAAAGTTCTGAAGAATCAAGTACAATTTCATCACTCAATTTACGTCATTCCTTACTTTCTGGCGTTGATTCTGAGTCCGTCACTCTCTCTTGGACAAGAACAATCAAAGCAACTGATATGCAGGTTTATTATGAGAGATGTTGTGTGAGAGAATTTACGCTGTTAAGGCCAACAAAAAAAAATTGTCTGTTTAGGGTAACCCGACCGACCCTATCGATTTGGCGCCGACCCAAAAACTTTTTTTTGATTTCAAAAAAAAAAAAAGAAAAAAAAAGGTAAAAATGCTAAAAAGAGACATTTGGCGTTTCTTTCTCTCCCTTTCTCTCTGTTTTATTTATACGTTAGTTTTGAAACATGTATTCATCAAATATAAGAAGTGAATGTTCAGCCAACATAGCATTTACACACACACACACACACAAAAAACAAAAAACAAAAACAAAAAAACCTACCTACCGACCCTACTTTTTTTGGTCATGTTACCCTAAACAGACAATTTTTTTTTTTGGCCTAATAATGTGTTTATTACGTCAGGTGAGTGATTGGCTGATTCAGGTCACAAGAATGCTGTCACTGACAGGCAGTATCAGATCGGAGTGTTCCAGTGCCCATTTCAACTGTTCAGTCTAATTTGCTGTATCCCTTGACATTATGTTTTGGTCGAAATGTGTCGGTAATGAAACCGTTACTTCCAATATTATGACTATAATGACATGATAACAGACATGTCTCGAAAATGAAATAAACTTTGGCTTGTCTGTTATCATGTTTGATAGTCATAATATCATACCTAAATCATACAAACAAAAATAATTTTAAAAAAAACCAAACGACTACACTAAAATGACTGTTGAATGAATGAATCAAACGGAAGTAATTAATTGATGATAAATTTCACCTGAGAGAGAGAGAGACAGAGACAGAGACAGAGAGAGAGAGAGAGAGAGAGAGAGAGAGAGAGAGAGAGAGAGAGAGAGAGAGAGAGAGAGAGAGAGAGAGAGAGAGAGATTCGAACTCAACTGCAAAGCCTGTGAAATGATTAAGTCATCTCCTCCCTCAAGCCACCCCCCAAACACGCACACACACACACACACACACACACACACACACACACACACACACACACACACACACATCTATCTATATATATATACGACTTGTGTCTGTCTGTCTGTCTGTGTGTGTGTGTGTGTCTGTCTGTGCGCCATCGCCATGCACGGCCAAAGTTCTCGATGGATCTGCTTCAAATTTGGTGAGCTTATTCAGAGAGACCCCGGACACAACCTCATCGATGAGATATTTCAACACGTGCTCTCAGCGCGCAGCGCTGAACCGATTTTGGTTCCACCTCAGCTACCCGGGCCCCCATACCGACACACCAAAGCCAAAGTTCTCGGTGGATCTTTTTCAAATTTGGACACCGTATTCAGCTACACCCCCGGACACAATATCATCGATGAGATATTTCAACACGTGCTTTCAGCGCGCAGCGCTGAACCGATTTTGGTTTTTCTGTTCATTTCACCATTCCCAGTAACTCTTCCTTATCTTCTCCAGTGTTTTGCGTTTATCTCCCTTCCTTCGTGTGGCTTCAATCCATATTCCCGTTTCTACGTTACTATTTTTAGAATGTCACTGCGCTGTCCAGAACGCTTCCCTTGCACCCGTAAGTTGTTCTTACTGTCAAAGTGAAAAGGTCGAATCAATTTATAGCCACGCGAAAAATACACTGTCACCTATCTTCATATATTTATAGATATACATATACATATATATATATATATATATATATATATATATATATATATATATCCCATGACCTCCCTTCTTTGTCTCTGTTACTTCAGTATGGGTATATATGTTGTATTTTTATAGCTCAATAAATACATCATGGACTCAAAAAAATATATGATAGTGCAGATTCCGATTTGGGCGAAGAACTACTTTGCTCCCGACCTTTGACCTCGCGCCGAACAATGTGACACATTTGTATGAAGTTCCAAAATCGTATTGTACGGCTCAGAAAACCATATCAGTTGCACGCAAAAATGAATCTCAGAACCGATCTGATGTATGAGATGCAATAAGCAAACGTTTCTTTCATTATGAAAGCAATGCAGGTGGGAAAAAACGAACATTCAACTTACAAGATAACCAGATGCTAGCGAACCAAAACAAAAACACGAGTACCCTCCCCTTGCTTCGTTAGCAGACGACTTTTGAGAATCTGTCAGACCGTCCTTACCTGGCACGGTTGGGCTTCGCTATCATCAGCTGTTTCACGTGTTTTGCGAGCAAGTCTACTCTTTTGCCTGGCTCTGCAGTAAGTCCACATTGGCGATGAAGGTATCTAAGAACTTAACATGTGTGTATTTTTCCGTAATCCAGTCATATTCTTTCAAAATGCAATCAAGCGGCGGTGACAGACTTGGGTCCTGTTTTCCTCGCTCCCATACCAGTTTAGGTTCATGCAAACACACTCGCAAAACATGTAGATACATTTCAAATAGGGAGCAAATGGTTAAATCTACATATGTGTTCCCTAAAATTTGCTTCTCTGTCAATAAGACTAATTGTATAATAATGCGTTCGAAAAAAACAACGTGGAATCGATTCTGAATCGAGTCGAGTAAGCCAAATGGGGGCCAAACCGGTTTCCCCGTTCCGCCGACCTGAAACGCAAAAGAATTGTGCGCTTCAACTAAATGGATTTCTATACGACTTCATTACTTTCTTGCAACTTATGAACCTTTACTTAAAGCTTTTAAACGGTCTGAAAGCAGTGTTACCGCGTACTTATAGATGCACTCATTCGTTTTATTTTTTCAGCGACGGTCACTTAGTTTAAGGTTGCAAAAAGGCCAAGTCTCGCTGAAAACACTGTTTCACACTCCACAGATCGCAACAGTGCCGCTAGTAGTCTACACTTTGTGTTTGATGGTAGAATGGGATATACAGATTACAACACTCGTGGTTTTTTATATGGCTTGTATTTCAGTCAAGACCCAGCGGGAATATCAATCGAGAGCCACTCGCCAAAGGCTCGTGTCTCCCGATGATATTCATCCGCTGGGTCTTGACTGAAATACAAGCCATATAAAAAACCACTCGTGTTGTAACCTATACATATATATATATATATATATATATATATATATATATATATATATATATATATATATATATACGGCTTCTGTGTGTGTGTGTGTTTGTGTGTGTGTGTGGGCAAAACCTGTGGATTGTAGAGTTCTGTTTGTGATGGGGTCTAGCGGCTTTTGTCTGTCTCTGGCTGGCTCATTCGGGAAGCCCCATCAAAACAGATGAACACCTATAATGCATGCCCACGTGTAATAAAAAGGATTAACCGCCTAAGGGCAGAAGCTGGGAACTACCAATTTCTGGAGCTTAAATGCACCTGTCAATCCGACCTCACCATTGCTCATTTGACTTTGGAGTGTGATTTGAACTCATGCCACTTTCAACCCCTGACTCAGTTTATAAACTCAAATAGAAATATTCTGCCAAATACCTCAAAGGAAAAATTAAGCTATCTTTTAAGTTTTAATAAAGACCTTGGGTGGCAAGGTCCCAAACTTATCGCTGGACTGGTGCACACGCACCCACTTGGTCCCTGGATATGAAGAGACATTGCTGCGGCTGACGCCATTGCTTCTCATACAGCTACTATATATTTTTAATCAGAACTTGTAAAAATACCATTTCCTATCCAAGTATCTCTTAACACCATTTTTAATTAGATGAGCGAGAGTGTGCGGGGGGCGGAAGGGTGGTGAACCACTGTACATAAAGGGAAAGTTTGTGTGCGTGCCTGTGTGTGTTCTTAATCTAAGACAAATGTCGCCAATGTTTTTACAGAGTGACGTTAAATAAACGATTTTATCATCATCATCTGTCTGTATGTTCTGGCATTTGAGAAGCCACAACAGATAATATAGGGCTAAGAAATAAGCTCTAAAATTCTCAATCCCGTTTGACAGGACTTCGCCTTCAAAGGTGATTGTGGTGAACCGCCACGCTGGCTGTCTCTGTCTCGCGATTCACCCCGGCGAAGCCGGGTATTCCTCTAGTATATATATACGACTAGTGTCTGTCTGTCTGTCTGTCTGTCTGTTCGCGATGTACGGCCAAAGTTCTCGGTGGATCTTTTTCAAATTTGGACACCGTATTCAGCTACACCCCGGACACAACCTCATCGATGAGATATTTCAACACGTGCTCTCAGCGCGCAGCGCTGTGCGCGCTGAACCGATTTTGTTGTTTTTTGTCTGGATCCACTACCAGTAACTCTTCCTTATCTTCTCCAGTGTTTTCAGCCGCGATTATCTCCCTTCCTCCGTGTGGCGTCAATCCATATTCCCGTTACTACGTTACTATTTTTAGAAGGTCACTGCACGTTACTATTTTAAGAAGGTCTCCAGTGTTTTGCGCGTTTATCTCCTTTCCTTTGTGCGCCGGCAAAGCCGGCGTCCACCCGGCAGCCGGGTCCCAGGCGCAGCCTGGTATTCGGCTCTACTTCTTCCCGGCGAAGCCGGTACCCGGCAAAGCGGGTAATCATCTAGTACATACATACACAGACATCAATCGCTTTGTCTTTTTATGATAAGAGCGGAAATTATTGCCAATCAATATCACTCCACTGTTCTTTAATTCTGAGCTCAGCATGTTTTTGTTGTTGCGGGTAGGGAAATTGGCGTCACTTCTTTTCAGCGATGTGAATGCTCAGGAGAGGACCGAAGCCGAGTTATAAAACAAGAGGCGAAGCCTTCAAGGCTCATGTAAGAAATCGACAAACAGTAACACAAACTCAATCACTTCGTCACACATACACACACACACACACACACACACACACACACACACACACAGTAAGCGGCATAGGTGACACTGTGCAAGAAAGCGAGACACTAGATCTAGATCTGAATGGCCGATTTCGAAGAAAAAACTAGTCTCGGCCCGCTCGGCAAAATAACAATGACCGAGACTTTAAGTAATTCCTTCGCGTGACGTCTAACCCTCTTACGTCATAATGTGACGTCTTCAAATGTTGTGACGTCTTCAAATGTTAAAGTTTCTACCACAGACATACATACATACATACGCACGCACGCACGCACGCACGCACGCACGCACAGACAGACAAAAGTTAGCATCGCATAGGCTACACTTACGTGAGCCAATAATGGCAGAAATAACACATTGTTGTCACAAAGGTCGTCAAAACACAGAACCTACTTTGATCTTTTCCAGTGGTGTTTGAACTTCTTGAAAGCGGAAACGCCTTCCTCCTCAATAATGCTTGACATGGATTTGAAACATTCAGTTATATTGATGTAAGCGCTTTGAACTTCGGATAAGGCGCTATATAAATAAAGAGAATAATAAAAAAATTAAAAAAAATAATAATTGAGGGTACTGTTCCCAGAAAATGACCACACAAAGAGACGGGAGAGAACGACTTGAAAACAACATTTAAACACTCGACCGTAACCATGGTTCAAGTGGAGGTTCACATAATTCTGCCGGTAACCTGATTATCAGGTGTGCTTTTTGCATTTAGTCAGGTTTTGACTAAATGTTTTAACATAGAGGGGGAATTGAGACGATTGTTGTGGTGTGTGTGTGTGTGTGTGTGTGTGTGTGTGTGTGTGTGTGTGTGTGTGTGTGTGTGTGTGTGTGTGTCTAGAGAAATTCAGAGTAAACTACTGGAGCGATCTTTATGAAATTTGACATGAGAGTTCCTGGGAATGATATCCCCGGACGTTTGTTTACATTTTTTCGATAAATGTCTTTGATGACGTCATATCCGGCTTTCTGTAAAAGTTGAGGCGGCACTGTCACACCCTCATTTTTCAATGAAATGGCTTGAAATTTTGGCCAAGCAATCTTCGACAAAGACCGGACTTTGGTTTTGCATTTCAGCTTGGAGGCTTAAAAATTAATTAATGACTTTGGTAATTAAAAATCTGAAAATTGTAATTACTTTTTTTTGTATAAAACGATCCAAAAACAACTTCATATTATTCTTCGTCATTTTGTGATTCCAAAGACATATAAATATGCTATATTCGGTTTAAAAACAAGCTCTGAAAATTAAAAATATAAAAATTGTGATTAGAATAAAATTTTCTATATCGATTTAAAAACAATTTCATCCTATTCCTTGTCGGTTTCTGATTCCAAACACATATAGATATGATATGTTTGGATTTAAAACAAGCTCAGAAAGTTAAAAAGAATAAAGATAAAGAAAATAAGCGTGCTATCCTGCTCAGCGCAACCACTACCGCGCTGTTCGGGATTGTCAATTTCACTGCCTTAGGCACGAACGGTGGACTGACGATGCTACGAGTATACGGTCTTGCTGAAAAAATGCAGTGCGTTCAGTTTCAACATTCTGTGAGTTCGACAGCTTGACTAAATGTTGTATTTTAGCGACTTGTTATATATCAAAAAGAAGATAGATCAATTTAATTCAGACCTCCAACTCTGAAGACTTCAGTGTGAGCAAACAACATATAAAAGAAAATGTAGGAAGAAAACACACATTCAAAAGTGAACAATTACAAAACACACATTGCAAGCTTTTTTTCCTAAAGGCACAGTTAGTGCACAGCCATGCGTTTCAATGCTCAGCGGAAACAGATTCCCTTCAAACTGCCGCCCGAGTGGCTAGTTTCGATTTTGGTTTGTTTGGGAAATCAAAACAAGAGCAGTGTGCCCGTTTGATCTATGAAACATGTGAATATGAAATGTGAAAAGCTGTGTATTTGTTTTCTTTAGAATTGAATATTGGATTAGACCTTTAAATTTAAAGGCATATTTCTTCCCATGACACTGATGTTGCTCACTAGCACTATGTCAGATCCCCCCCAGACGGGCGCAGTGGCGTGGTGGTAAGACATCGGCCTCCTAATCGGGAGGTCGTGAGTTCGAATCCCGGTCGCTGCCGCCTGGTGGGTTAAGAGTGGAGATTTTTCCGATCTCCCAGGTCAAATTATGTGCAGACCTGCTAGTGACTTAACCCCCTTCGTGTGTTCACGCAAGCACAAGACCAAGTGCGCACGGAAAATATTCTGTAATCCATGTTCGGTGGGTTATAGAAACACGAAAATACCCAGCATGCCTCTCCCGAAATCGGGGTATGCTGCCTGCATGGCGGGGTAAAAACGGTCCTACACGTACAAATCCACTCGAGAACGTGAGTGAACGTGGGAGTCTAAGCCCATGAACGAAGAAGAAAAAGATCCCTCCACTTGGGCTCATACCAAAAACCAGCATCCTGCGCGGAGTGAGAATATGTTCGTGAATTGATATTTGAGATTGACACTGGTGTCAGGTACGATTTTGTTTTAATGCCACTCTGTACAGGAAGCATCCAGGCTGTTGAGTTGTCACGTGACCAGGCTGTTGAGTTGTCACGTGATCAAGTGAAGGAGTGGTCTTATCCCATCTAGAAGTGTGGCCAGATCTGAGATGATGATCCTTCTTCTTTTTCTTCTGCGTTCGTGGGCTTAAACTCCCACGTACACTCTTGGGTTTGTGACCGGTTTTTACCCCGCCATTTAGGCAGCCATACGCCGCTTTCGGAGGAAGCATGCTGGGTATTTTCGTGTTTCTATAACCCACCGAACTCTGACATGGATTACAGGATCTTTTCCGTGCGCACTTGGTCTTGTGCTTGTGTGTACACACGAAGGGGGATAAGGCACTAGCAGGTCTGCACATACGTTGACCTGGGAGATCGGACAAATCTCCACCTTAACCCACCAGGCGGCCGCGGCCGGGATTTGAACCCACGACCTTCCGCTTTGGAGGCCAGTGTCTTACCATCAAGCCCGTCTAGATGATGATCCAAATCGGTTGCACACGAAAAATTGTGCCTTGAAAGTCTTTTTAGATATTGCGACGGATTGTGCCTTTAAAAGCAGTGCATATATATACACCCAAGATGAAAGTGTCTAAAGTTCCGTTTTGATTGCGTGCAGTTTAAGTGGCACCATTGGCACAACAAAGAAGGCTGTTATCAAAAGGCACTGGTCCGACTGGAACACTAAAGAACCACGGTCGCTTGTGAGAGCTGGTCTTTCTTCCACGGTGAAGTCTACTTGGGAGCCATTAGCAACTAGAGAGAGAGACAGCTAATATCCGGTGCCACTGTTCTAAACGAAACACGTTTTGAGCTATATTGAGTTATTTTGGCGACAAGTTTAAGAAATTCAGTCAAAAGCTGTGCTGGTATATTGTGATCGGAAATCATTTTTTTGCCCTATCACAGGTTGTTATTTATAAGGCTCAGCTGAAATCTGACTTTAACAAGATAACCAGATTTCCCCCCAAAGTCATCACGGAATTGAATAATATAAAACAGACTTAAAAAGAAAACTACAGTTCGTCACATTATACTTTCAGCACAGGGAATTGACGTCCTGGCTGTAAAATGATTCAACGCTTCGAGTGTTGTTGACTATTTGCAGGTAAAAGCACATTAATAGTGAAAGTCAGTGACAGCTAGTGTGCAGAATTAAAAATACTGACTTTTGTTGGACCTACGATGGAAAAAATAAAGGCATGTACACTGAAAGCAACTGCCTTGTTCTCTCTATGGATTCTCTTGTCCATCAATATTCTTGCTACAGCCGCAGCAAAAACGTCAAATCGCAGTGAAGTAGTGTATACAATGTTGACACCCACTGACGTCATTTTCAGCGATTACGTCATGTTTACGTTAGACTCCGTACGCAGTAGAAAAGATTGTGGGCGAATTTGTCTTGAAACCTGTGACTGCGTCATGTTTACGTATTATGAGACGTCTACCGGGAGTGAATGTCGTGGCCATTCAAAGGTTATGACGTCAAACGACGTGAAGAGTTATGTTCCAGGGGCAAGGAGTTTTATTGTGAGAGGTACGTGACAAAATGATGTTCTTTTGCTGTAAATTATCTGTCTTTCTTGTTTCTTTCTTTTTTTTCTTTTTTTCTTATTCAGATATCGTGTAGCCCAGAGTCCAAACTCAATTCAATTCAATTCAATTCAATAAAACTTTATTGTCTGAATGCAACAAACACACCTTTTTCTTGTGGCTCGTGTACTATATAACATCACATGAATACACACTCTTACTCATTTCAAACAGTCGTTTATGTCCTGACGTGCAGTGCCAGTAAGAGCAATCAACAGCAACATAAACTGTGATCATTGATTGCTTGGTTGCTTCGTTGATTCAAGCACAATGGCATTTTATAAATGGAACTACACAGTCTAGGCTGTATTGGTTGTGTGAGATACATACAGAATTGTTAAGGAAGTGGTTGTACCTGTATCCGCACAGGTTTCGTCTGCAAGCGTTGTGTATAACCGCCAGCACTGGACAATAATTATGACGATAAACTGAATCATGATTCCTACACAAAAAAGTTCCAACGGAAGCTGTTCCGCTGTTTCTATTCATTTAAATCAATTGGCATAGTTAAGTATAATTTTCGAGTAAATCATTGCAGATTTAAAAAACAAACCAAAAAACACATAACAAGAAAGGTTCGTTATTGGAACGTTTATTTGTTGACAGAATGAACAATCACGAATATATCGACCTGATCGTCTTTGAATGGAACATTGCAGGTGTGTCCAAATTACAACACAGCGAATGTTCCTTAGGACTTATTAAGGCTACATTCGCCCGAAAAAGTATGCCCAAAGTGGCTTCTTTAGATATATTATACGTCATTTGTATTTTTGACCAAAATATGACATTATACACAGATCGAGACAGTCAATGTTCCTCTGAGACCGCGCCATGTATCGATCGAATTTAGCTGGAACCCCATTTATTTGTTTACCATTGAACGCACACAAACATGCACTGTTTTGTAGTCTCGGCTAGCCGCCTAAATATGAATTTTTGTCGGACTCTGACGTCACATGGTTCAAAGAAGGGAAATCTAATGTTTAATCGATACATGTTCTGTTATATCTGTAATGTAAGCACACATTTGTTGTCACAGATCCTAGCAACGGTGTGGACGCTCACACAGGGACGTGTGGCGGCAGAGATGGAGTGTATAATGTGCGTGTCGGTGGTGGCACCCTTGTGTCCGTCTACTGTGACCAGACCACAGACGGAGGAGGATGGACAGTAAGTGAACGTTGGACCTGTCTACAGCGACCACCTCAGGAACTGGCCAATAGTGGGCGTTATAGACAGGTGGTCGCTATGCATGCATTAGTTATATTTAATTATGTAGAATAATATAGAAGAACATCGCCCGGGATACTATACTTCAGAGTCGTCGTTGTGGACAGGCGGTCGCTTTCGAGAGGTGATCACTAGGGCGCAGTAAGTACAACATATATCTTAGCTTGTCACTTGCCTTCTCCGAAGACGGAGTGTGGCTGCCCATAATTATGCCACTCATGTATCCGTCTACCGTGAGCACACAATGAGGCAGGAATAGCCCTGACATACTTGGAACGTGAAATTTAAACACGAAGCGATGGGTTAGGACGTCGACCTGTGAATGTTCGGGGTTCGAATCTTGGCTGCGACTGGTGGGTCAAGGGCAGAATGTTTCCAGTCTCTCAGGTCAAATCATGTGCAGATCTACTAGTGCAGATCTCTTCGGTGTCCGAACCACCCCCCGTGTATACTACATTGGGTGTGCACGTTAAAGATCCCACGATTGACAAAAGGGTCTTTCCTGGCAAAATTGCTTAGGCACAGTTAATAATTGTCTACCATACCCGTGTGACTTGGAATAAGGCCGTGAAAGGTAAATATGCGCCGACATGGCTGCAATCTACTGGCCGTATAAAATTTCATCTCACACGGCATCACTGCAGAGCGCCTAGAACTGTACCCACGGAATATGCGCGATATAAGCTTCATTGATTGATTGATTGATAGTGCCTTATCCCCATGTCGTGTGAACGGAAAATATGCTATCCATGTCATGGTTCGGTGGGTGAAAACACACACTCACACGAAAATACCCTGCGTGCATTCCTGTGTGTGTGCAGGTGTTCCAACGACGTCAGGACGGGACGGTGGACTTTTTCAGGGACTGGCTGGACTACGAAAATGGATTTGGTTCTCCGGACGGCGAATACTGGCTGGGTTGGTTCTCGACCATCTTTTGTTCTCGTGTGTGTGTGTGTGTGTGTGTGTGTGTGTATGTGTGTGAGTGTGTGTGTGTGTGTGTGTGTGTGTGTGTGTGTGTGTGTGTGTGTGTATGTGTGTGCGTGTGGATGCGTATAATTATGAGAAAGAATGTGCTTGTATGCGAGTTCGTGCGTGCGTGTTTATAAAATCTCACAGTTAGTGAGTAGCTGAGAATGCAAAACCCTACCATGTCGGAGAATAATAAAATGAGTAATGTTTTTCCAACTTTTTTGTTCAGGCCTGCAGACGGTCTACACAATGACAGAAAAAGAAACGTTCGACCTGCGGGTTGAAATGCGCTGCGGCAACTTTTCTGGGTTCACGACCTACAGGGGTTTCCGATTGAGTGACAAGGGAGATAACTACACGCTTCATCTTGGTGTACGCACTGGTGGAGACATGGGTACGATGAGAGAGAGAGAGAGAGAGAGAGAGAGAGAGAGAGAGAGAGAGAGAGAGAGAGAGACAGAGACAGAGACAGAGACAGAGACAGAGACAGAGGGACAGAGACAGAGGGACAGAGACTGTGAGACAAAGTGAGACAGAGAGAGAGAGACACAGAGAGAGAGACAGAGATAGAGACAAAGGGAGACAGAGAGAGACAGACAGACAGAGACAGACAGAGAGACAGAGGGAGAGACAGGGAGAGAGAGAGAGACAGACAAACAGACAGACAGACAAACAGAGAGACAGAGGGAGAGACAGACAGAGCGAGAGAGAGAGAGAGCGAGGGAGACAGAGGGAGAGAGAGAGAGAGAGAGAGAGAGAGAGAGAGAGAGAGAGAGAGAGAGAGAAAGAGAGAGAGAGTGTGTGTGTGTCTGCGTGTATCTATACATATATGTACTAGTCTGTACGTGTGTGTCGGTATGTCCTTCTAGTGGAATGGCATAGTGGTTAAAGTGCTTGCCAGTCACCTTGACGGTCGGGATTGACACCCCTCCCCCCTTCATCCCCACCCCCGCCCTCCTCGGGGTGGATACAATTACGAGATTCTCCCGAGCGCTCTCCAGTCTACCCAGTTTGTATTGGGAGCCCGGTCTTATTCGGGACGGGGGAAGGTGAGAGCGAGGGAAAGGAGATGGGCACCGCCCTCATAAAGCTGGCCCTAGCTATAGCGAAGTTGAGATGGGCACCGCCCTCACAAAGCTGGTACTAGCTATAGAGAAGTTGAGATGGGAACCGCCCTCATAAAGCTGGCACTAGCTATAGAGAAGTTGAGATGGGCACCGCCCTCATAAAGCTGGCACTAGCTATAGAGAAGTTGAGATGGGCACCGCCCTCATAAAGCTGGCACTAGCTATAGAGAAGTTGAGATGGGCACCGCCCTCATAAAGCTGGCACTAGCTACAGAGAAGTTGAGATGGGCACCGCCCTCATAAAGCTGGCCCTAGCTATAGAGAAGTTGAGATGGGCACCGCCCTCATAAAGCTGGCACTAGCTATAGAGAAGTTGAGATGGGCACCGCCCTCATAAAGCTGGCACTAGCTATAGTGAAGTTGAGATGGGCACCGCCCTCATAAAGCTGGCACTAGCTATAGAGAAGTTGAGATGGGCACCGCACTCACAAAGCTGGTACAAGCTATAGAGAAGTTGAGATGGGCACCGCCCTCATAAAGCTGGCACTAGCTATAGAGAAGTTGAGATGGGCACCGCCCTCATAAAGCTGGTACTAGCTACATGAGCTAGTTGAGTTGAGTTGAAATCTCTAACAGCCTGCCCCCCGAGTCCAAAACATGGTTACGGGACAACTTTTACCTTTTATACCCTCTCTGCCTGGCCTCTATTTCCAAGACAGTGTTGGTGTCAAAACATGTTTCACTCCTTTTGTATGGCACTTTTGTTTGTGTTTTTCTTGATTCGTAATGTTAAGTCTGAGAAATCATTTGTGTCCTTCCTTTAACAATAAAACAAACATACACCTCTTTCCATGTCTTTGATCAGGATCAGGTAGCAAAGACAGCTTGATGAAGCACAACAACTACCCGTTCAGTACGCGAGACAGAGACAACGACCCAAAGCAACTCAAGTGCGCCTTAAATCAGAAAGGCGCATTCTGGTATAAGGGCTGCACCAGTGCCAACTTCAATGGAGAGTACGGAACTTCCACCGGCATTTACTGGGGCTACTGGAAGAGCTCCTGTCAGTTTTCTGAAATGAAGTTCAGGCCTGCTTGACTGGTTGGACCTGTTTAACTGGGGAAACTTAACTTCGCCAACAAATTATTGCAACAAATTTCGCACCCAAATGAAAGCATTAATTAAGTCGATTTTGAGGGTACCCTTATTTGAGCAGCGGCCACGTGATCCCTGTAAAAGAAATCTGCAGTCCGAAAGATGATCCAGATATTCAAGTAATCGGCCTTAACTGGCATATGAATGAAATGACAGGAGCATTAATGCTTGTATGTGGTTGCGAAATGTGTTGCAATAATATTTTGGCGAAGTTTAGTACTAGAACAGCAACTGGCAGGGTTTATTTTAGACGAAGATCCAACTTGTTTGATGGATATGAATAAGATGGATCGACGTAAATTGTATGTTTATTTGGTTGGATAGTTTTTTAAACTTTTTTTAAACAATTTTGAATGTATGTAATTATTTTGGCCGAGGTGCAATGTGACCAGAGAGATTCAACTTAAGCCAATACGAAGGTGCAGAGATACATGTACAGATTGTATTTAAGTGAAAGGACATGTTGTTGAAACCGGGCTGCCTGCTGAATTGCAAGCATGTTTGACGGTCGTAGATTTGCTTCAAGAAATCGCTCCTCTGCTTCACTTTTGCCACAGACATTTGCGCTGTGTGATTTTTGGAATGATTGCTTTTTACTGACCTCTTTTTTTCACAGGTCACCTTCTGCATCGAAATATGTACAACGAGAAAAACAAATTGTGTCTTTGCATTAACACGCTCTGTAAGAGAGTGTGTCGAGAAAAACTAGGAACCTAATTTTTGGCACACACCGTATGCTCCACAAATCCAAGCTACTCACCAAATGTCATCTCAATTGAACCCAGAGTACCAGAGATACGAGTATAATAAAAAGACAGACAGACAGACAGAGCGAATCATATACACCGCCATATAAAGGCGGCGCAATAACGAAACATGCATAGGACCTTAGACTGCCGAGGCTGTGGCATCTAAGGCTCTTTACAACCAAACCGCCTCAAGACAAACCACCAGACAGCAAGGCACTTGCCCCTGGTACTGTCACACTACAACTCCATTCAAGTGAAAAGAGACCCACAGCGACAGCGCTGACTGCCAGCACTGACACATAATGATCCAGCTGGATCTCCAAACTAACCCCATGACTCTCCTTGAAACCACCTCCGGCTCGGGTGCTGCGTTGACCAGGAGCTAGAGCGCGACAACCATCCCTCCCTTGGGGGGTGGCCTTTTTTATTTTTTATTTTTTTCTCCATCTTAAGTCGGGGTCAAACCCGGGAGCAATGCCCCTAATGGTTTTACCGTAAGGGCGTTAAACATTACTGATCATCGAAACACTGTCCAAGGTTTGTTTGACATGTGTACCTTCGTATTGTCTTGTCGATAGTTCCAGTAAAGATTACAAAGACACATACAAGCAACCCCGAGATGATTGCATCCCCTGTAGACTATTTTCTCAGTTTTGGTCTGACTGTTTTACCTTAATTGTATGTTAATATTTTTTAATTAGAGACTATTTTCTCAGTTATGGTTTAATTGTTTTACCTTGTATGTTAAATGTTTGTTCAACAGAGACTATTTTCTCAGCTTTGGTCTAATTGTTTTACATTAATTGTTATTTGTTTTCGTTGATTTTTGGGGGGACTATAATTATTCTCCGACAGTCAAGGGAATAACTGAACTAAACTCCGCTCAGACGTCGCACATTTGGCAACAACGACAGTTGATTCATTGTCAGGGGACGGGCGCTGTGGCGGGGTGGTAAGACGGGCGCTGTGGCGAGGTGGTAAGACGGGCGCTGTGGCGGGGTGGTAAGACGGGCGCTGTGGCGGGGTGGTAAGACGGGCGCTGTGGCGTGGTGGTAAGACGGGCGCTGTGGCGGGGTGGTAAGACGGGCGCTGTGGCGGGGTAGTAAGACGTCGGCCTCTTGTGGCGGGGTGGTAAGACGGGCGCTGTGGCGGGGTGGTAAGACGGGCGCTGTGGCGGGGTAGTAAGACGTCGGCCTCTTGTGGCGGGGTGGTAAGACGGGCGCTGTGGCGGGGTGGTAAGACGTCGGCCTCTTAATCGGAAGGTCGAGGGTTCGAATCCCGGCCGCGGCCGCCTGGTGGGTTAAGTGTGGAGATTTTTCCGATCTCCCAGGTCAACTTATGTGCAGACCTGCTAGTGACTTAGGGGGCATAGTAGGTAGTGCGCACGGAAAAGATCCTGTAATCCATGTCAGAGTTCGGTGGGTTATAGAAACACGAAAATACCCAGCGGAATACCGAAAGCGGCGTATGGCTGCCTTAATGGCGGGGTAAAAACGGTCATACACGTAAAATTCCAACATGTACGTGGGAGTTTCAGCCCACGAACGCAGAAGAAGAAGAAGAAGATTCATTGTCAGGACCTTTGTATACAATCCATGGATCAGTACGATTCATGTCATTCCAGTGGTATACATGTAGTGTGTCTCGCTTTATATTTTAACTTTTGCACAATCACTCGAATAATTATTTGAACGATTATACGCTGAATTGGTGATTTGATTGATTATTGAACTAATTTAGTTTTTTTGTTTTTTTTGTTTTTTGTCTTTACACTTGTTCCTTGTCCCGTTGTGCTCTCACACCGCCCCGTCCCTGCACTCGCTGCTCCAACCACGTCTGAATTTCGTTCCGCTGCCAGACTTGTCGATTTTACAGACGCTCCAGGGGGGGATGTCGGGTCGCTGCGGTAGGCTACCCTCGGAAGATGACACTGCACTTCTGCTGAGTCACTTCGACGGTGTTCAGTAGTGGGTCTGTCCCGAGCTAACAGATGCAGCCTACTACCTACAAACGACATTGACTTTAAGTCGCGGAGCCAGACTGAGTGAGCGTCCCCTCCAAAGAGCAGACCGCCACCACGTCCCTCCGTCGACCCCCCAGAACATCACACGTTGAAGACTGACAGCAGAACTACTATTCAAGGAAGGATCGAACAGGAACACTGAGACCAAGGTCACCATGACAGCTCCGGGCATGAAGGGCCACAAGATCAAGGACAATTTATGTTTTCGATGATTAATGAGATGAGGATGATTATAATGATGATGCTTTGGATTTCCAATTTGGTTTTGAGACTACGTGACAGGGCAGCACTTTACACTTACTGTCATAATATATCCTGGTGTCAACCAGGCCCGAGAACTGCCGCACCTGCGGTGTTGGTCAGGTATACTACAGAACCTGAGCACCCTCAAAGTCGCATTCGTTAAGTGAATGACACTCGGCTGTGTGATCCCAGCCTTCCCATAGCACTTCCACTCTGGGTAGGAGCCGACCGTAGCCCGAAATACCCACATGACCCTGATGGGATTCGAACCCACGACCTCCCGGCCCGCAGCCCGATGCGCTAACCACTGCGCTTCGGGGGCCGGTTTTTATTGAACTAATTAGTTCATATTTAAAAATGTGTGATGCACGCATTCACGTGGAAAAACAATAGACTATTTCAGTATGTTGTCGACATTTGTATCCGATTTCAAAGTTGTTGTTGTTTTTGTTGTTGTTTTGTATTTTTTGTTGTTGTAATTTTCTCAATATAGTCAAAGCACACACACACACACACACACACACACACACACACACACACACACACACACACACACACTCAGAAGAAAGATGTTTGTATAAACGTACGGAACGCGGATCGTATCAACTGATGCAGGAAATTGATGCATCCAAAACCAAGAATTTGATGCATGAATGACTTTTCTAGCTTTTCAGGCTTAAGGATACATAAGAGAAAGTCTGAGGCGATGTGGTTTGGTAGTAGAAAACATTGTGATGAAACATTTTATAATTTTGTTTGGAAGAAAAAGTTGAAGATTTTGGGTGTATATTTTTGTAATGATAAGAGTGCTTCTTTGGTAGAACATGACTGGACTGGAAGAATAAGGAATATTAAGCGATTGATTTGTGCATGGGAGAAGCGAAATTTGAGCATTGTAGGGAAAATATGTATTGTGAAAACGTTTTTAATTTCACAATTTGTGCATATTATTCAAGCGTTTGTATTACCTGACTGTGTTTTGAATGAAGTCAATACCTTATTGTTCAGATTTTTGTGGCGAAAAAGAGATTGTAATCGGAAGGCCTTTGAAAAGGTGAAAAGAAGCGTTTTATGTTTTGAAATTGAAAAAGGTGGTTTAAAAATGATCGATATTAGGCAAATGCAAATTTCTTTTATTATTACAGTGGGTTTCACAACTGACTACATCAAATGAAAATGATAATTGGAGTTTCACTCCAAAGATGATGTATTTGCGTTTTGGAAAGCATTTTGAATGTTTCTTATCGAATGTAAACAGCGCAAGATTGAAAGGGTTAGACCTAGTGAAATCACACTTTTGGAAAGCAGTATTAAAATATTGGCTGGATAATAACCACTACGATCGTGGGACAGTCGGGCCGACTTTATTATGGAATAATGCATGCATAACGTATAGTGGCAAAGTTTTATTTTTTGAAAGTTGGATACAACGAGGTGTATTGGTATTAACTGACATTGTACGTTCGGGAGACATATTATCATATCAAGACATATGTGATTTGATTGGATATTCGCCAAACCGAATTCTTAAATATAATGTTGTAAAAGCTGCTGTGTCATTATTTATGAGGAAAAATGTTGTAAATATGACTGTTGATGTTTGTATTACCTTACCACTGTTTAACGGCAAAAATGTGTTAAGTGCCAGAGAATATATGAAAGAGATTATTAATATGAAAACAGATGTACCATGTTCCGGAGGATTTTGGAAGAGAAAGTTTAATGTAGAAATTGATGAACGATCTTGGATAGTTGCCTGAGTTTTACACTGGAAAATTATGCACAACATTTATCCGACCAACATTCTCCTGTGTAAAATGAAAGTAACGGAAACTAATAAATGTAATTGTCAGTAAGTACTGGTGTCACATGACTGATGTGAACCAGTTGATTGGCTAATGGCGATGCGCTAAAACTGTTAGCGCACTCTTGGAGTGCGCTAACTTTTCCACAGAGCGTATTCTTACGCCCTTTACCTAAGCAAGACTGTGCTCTCATCCTCAGAATTAATTACTGACATGTAGCTTATATTTTCCACAATACCAAATGACCATAAATTCCCTGCTTCTCAATTAAAGCAGAAGTGGTTTTTTTCTGACAGATTGCATGTGCCTGTGCCACAGTGCGGCTGCCACTGATCTAAAAATACAAGCCGCTGTGTTTCATCTAATTCTCGCCGACTTGCATAGATTCTTCTCATCGTGTTAGTGGCATGTAGCTTATCATCCACATTACCAAATGATGAGTTAATATAAAATTCCCACCCGCTAGCAGAAAACACAAGTGTTATTCCGATAACGTACCAGCTAGACCAGTTTGGAAGACTGACTCGATCGACTCTGTCATACGTAGCCGCACTGACTACACTGAAATACGACTGCATCAGTTCAGTAAATGAATGGTTTCCGAATTATTATTTCAAGGCAAGAACAATCGTAATCGAAAACGTGTAGGGTTCAGAACGTTCTTACCATTATAAGATTTATTACCAGCGTGCCTCGTGCGTGCAGACTCAGTCAGTGCAGACTGCATGCAGTGGTTTGATTGCCCTAGCAGACGACATAAACCCCGCTCAGCAAATTAACATGTTGGGCAAATGTGAACGAAAAAACGATGGGGATATAATACGAGTAGGGTTCAGAGCATTCTTACCGTTCATATTTAGTATCAGACTCCCCGATGAGTGAAGATAAAACACGAGAAATATGCCACATTTGTTTTGAAAATGTGCGAACCGTCGAGTCCCGCGGCTTCGAGTCAATTCAAGGGGAGTCACTCCGCACAGTCAATCCGTCGAAGCTCGACTGGAGGTTTCGAATCGCAAATAATGAAGAGCACAGCCCTTTCTCCGAGTTCAAATGAGGTCTCTCTGAAAGATCATCACTGTTCAGATTAACGCTACACTGGAATTTACCAACAGAAATTAAAATGCGTGTGACGAAAGCACGACACACTTGAGACACCCCACACAAAAGTAGATCTTTACTGTACACGACCTGACCACACAGTTATGCCTATTCAAATGCGCGTTGCAAAATGTGCGCTTGGAATCTTCTTTTTTCTATGGCGGTACTGACAATATCGTTATTGAAACAATCCCAGTGCACTAAGGGATTTATAGAGCAAATCTCGAAAATAATTATTGAACTCAGCGCTATGCGCTTCGTTCAATAATGAATTTTCTCGATTTGCTCTATAAATCCCTTAGTGCACTGGGATGTCTCAATAACTTAAATTACTGTTGTGATGTAACTGATTTCATTGAACACTTCTTTTTTGAATGCCCGGTTGTATACACATTCTGGAAGTTTATTGAAGAATTTATTTTTCGTACTTTAGAAATTAAGATTGTTTTGAAAGTTAGTGATGTTTTATTTGGTATGCATTTTGTAATGGTGAAAAAGGCAACTATGTATAAATTGAACCACATTATCTTAATCGGAAAGATGTGCGTTAGTATATATAAAAAAAACAAATTCGTTTTTACCGTTGGAAAGTATTTTTAATAGGCAGTTACAGATAAGAAGCATTTTTGTGTGAGTGTTCGAAGAACAAAACGTTAAAAAAAAGTTAGCTTGTTGTACTCGATAAGTTGTATTTAATTCATTGTATGAGATATTGTTAATTGTTGTTATTTATTTGAATACAAAATTTTGAAAAAAAAAAAAAAAAAGAATTATCGGGTTTTCCCAGAAAGTGCCGAGCAAAAAGCAAAATTTAAACCGAAATACGAAGCGAAACGAACTATTTCTATCAACTGATGCAGGAAATTGATGCATCCAAAACCACGAATTTGATGCATCGTACAAGGGTTTCTTGTGTGTAAGATCCCGATCGCAAAACATTTGTACAATAAGAAAAGGTTCGCCGAACACCAGTCAAAAACGATTCTTCTTCGGCCATGTTGAACACGTCGGAAAAGAAAAGTTTGAGTCGAAGGTCAAGGGCGTCAAAACTTCGTGTGCACAAAAGACAAACCACAAACAAAACAAAAAATGCCTTAAAATGCATAATGCCGTGACTTTGACTTGTTCCCTATTTAATTGTATGTTGTACGTTTATTTTTGTTTTATCTAACCAATCTGTTTATATTTGTCAAAATGTCATTTCAAGTTTTTCCGTGCTCAGGCATTTCTTAAGGAAAGACCGGAAATGAATGATCTTTCGCATGCATGCAAAACCGAAAGTGATGCATCAAAATGATGCATCAAAATGATGCATCATTTTCTAAAAGGATGCATCATTTTCGTATCGGATGCATCAGTTTTGGAAAATGATGCATCCTTTTTGAAAATGATGCATCCTTTTGTTCTTGGTTTTGGATGCATCAATTTCCTGCATCAGTTGATACGATCCGCGTTCCGTATAAACGAACTGTGTCACGCCTTTTGAGAATATAGCTTGCAGGGCCGGACTACCGGGGGGGTTATGGGGGTTGCGCAACCCCCCCCCCCCCCCCTAGCCTAAACATGTACCTCACTTATTTAAAACATTTTTTATTATTGTTTATTTTATGCTGTTTCATGCAAGGAGCGACCATTTTCCTATCTTAGAATATGACCTACCCATCAGCTTCAGGGGGCTTTGCCCCCTGACCCCCACAAGGGGCTGTGCCCCTTGACCCCGCCCGGGAGGAACATCCCCCTGGACCACCACTGGCAACCCCTCCCCTCCTCTTTGCCTAGTCCGGCCCTGGCTTGTAAAGGTATGATGAAAAGGGTGAGAGAAAGAGAGAGGCCAAAGGGATAGATTGATAGGCAGAAAATCACTGTCGGGAAGTGGACACTCAATGAACAAACTAACTAACAAATAGACGAACAAGATACACACACACACACACCCACACACACACACACACACACACACCCACCCACACACACACACACACACACACACACACACACACACACACACACACACACACACACACACATTACACTTTCATTACTTTCCAAACAATTTTATGAAAGAGACGAAACACTTAACATGAACGGTCTCATTTAATAACATTAACAGTCTGTTCCACATTTGTTTTTACTCGCAACAGTGTTCGTAAGTGTTTTGAAAAGTATATACATGCACAGATGTCAGCGAAACATCAATTAGTGCAAACAGATGGAAACCTCTGCTTCAGGAAACACCAGGAAAGTGTAGGAATACGCAGGCACAGTCACCACACCAGGTGGCGCTGATTCTGGTTCCAGGGGCGGTAACTCGTCATTTACAAGTTGTAGTTTTTCACCGTTCAGAGCGATGTACCTGAACAAAAGTACATGTAGTCGAGATAATATTCTCATGGCATTCAAACAATTATCGATATTACCAAGACATAGGCTTAAACAAAATAATGAATACGAAATTAGATTGGATGAAGTTTCCTGCACTAGTTAGATTTATAAAATGTTATATGACAAATAATTAATGAATTTTAGGAAGTTTGTCTGCACTATTCGAAAATACAAAACGTCAAAAATAAAACATTTTGGAACTTGTGTTTTCTCATATTCAATGTGGGTACAAATGGGCTTGCATGCGTTATGATGACTTCGCTTACTTGGACGTCAGTCCATCCTTGTCCCCTGCTGTCAAAGAGTAGCGGAAACGAGGCTGGTGTGTAAACTGGGGCAGGTCAAAGGTCACAGGGTAGTTATTAGGATTCAGAATGTACAGCGCTAGACCGCCTGCTTTGAAACTGGAACAGTTATCAATCAACACAAGCCTAAAATGAATACAAGA